>NC_066581.1:183900495-184206329 GCF_024323335.1 Lathyrus oleraceus
TTTTTTTTTTGTCGAACACTTTACACAATTCTTTTTTTGTAGTAAGCATTTACTCATAAAACTTCTCAAATGTATACAATTTTTTAGAAGAAACTAATATATTAGAAAAGGAGCAACAAAAACAAAAGAGTGAGATTAGACAAAAACCCTCTCAGAGATTAACAAAACGAAATGCGAACGCCCCAACTTGTTGTGCACAAGCAAGGGCATAAGAGCCCATGGAGGCGTGTCCCAAGTCAACGACAAAGAGGAAATGATAGCCAAAGATGCTAACAAATCATCACACTGTTTCCCTTCTCTATAAAAATGAGAAATGTGAAACCTTAAAAGTATAATTTTGACTAAACAGTTAATGCAAATGGTCCTAACGTTCCAAGGGACCACCTTAGGATCATGAATAGCCAACAAAACAAAAGAAGAGTCAATTTCAAGATAAATATTATTCCAATCGAAACTAGAAGCAAAATCAATGGCTTTTGTAACCCCTAAAAGCTCAGCCTGAATAGAGGAGGAGCAATCAAGTTTATCATCAAACCCAAAAACAAAGTCACCCGAAGAGTTTCTGAATAAACCTCCATAAGAAGCCAAATATGTCGAGAAGGAGTCGTGAGTGTTACACTTAAGCCAACCAACAGCCGGAGGTCTCTAAATAACTTCAATCATTCTAGGATCCTTATGAGAATGCAACTTAACATTGAAAGAATTAATAATGGTGAACTCATGGATATATGAGCTAGCCATCTTTGAGGTAATATTTCCTATGAAGGCCACCTCGATGAGAATTTGGTTAAGCGCCATCTTCCAATGGATGGAACCGTTATAAAATCTGACCTGATTATGAGTCCTCTAGATGCAACTTGTAATGTGGACTATGGAAGCTTGGATGATGGTTTTGCACTAAGGACTCCAACTCCTGTCACAAATTTCCATAATGTTAACAATGTTAGACACCAGAGAGATCTTGATCATATTAAAAAACCAATGTCAAATATGTAAAGCATATGAACAATAAAAGAAAAGATGGTTTAATGATTCCTGATGACACTTGTACAAATTGCACATTGAAGGCAGGTGACAACCACGCAGCCGTAGATTGTCATTTATAGGCATCCTATTATGAAACAGTATCCAAACTATGAAAGCTTTAGAAGGAGGGATATCGAGATTCCAAATATGCTTGGACCAAGAGAAATAAGAAGATATATCAAATTTAAAGTTATAAGCATCTTTAAGAGTCAGATCTCTCGAAGTAGAGTGAATCCAGACTTTACTGTCGGGAATGCTATCTAAAGGAATATCAACCCGACTTGGAAACAAACACAAATTAGGAATCATGTTAGTAATAATAGAAGAAGAGTTCCAAGAACCATTGTGTAAGAAATCAGAAACCATGGTGTGAGTATTGATATTCTTCTAGTTTTGGGTAAGGTTCACAAGAGGAGGACTACACCAAGAATCAAGCCAAAAATTAGTGTTACAACCATTGCCCAAAATATTTATGGTGTTAGAAGTTACCAAAACCAACTCAGGTTTGATGCTGCTCAAAATAGAAGAAGCAATGTTGTACTTAATAGGCTTTTTGTCTCTAAGAACTCTAGCTTTTAAGATGATAGCCCAGTTTTCAGAGGAACTCAAAAGATCCCAAGTCAATTTCGAGTTAAAGGCTTCATTGAGAGTAACAATGCACCTAAGGTCTAAACCGCCTTGATCAAAAGGTAGGCATACCTTAGACCAAGCCACAATAACCAACTTAGTCTTACTGAGATCTCTAGACCAAATAAAATTCTTAATGCTTCTCTCTAACTCTTTAATCAAAGGCTTAGATCAAGAATATATGGTGAAACTATGCACTAGCATAGAGGCTACATAGGATTTAACCAATTGAATTATGTCCGCGAAGCTAAGAAAAGAACCCTTTCACTTGGCTAACTTAGAAATAACTTTATCCATGAGAGGCCTAAGATGCCTAGCCTTAGACTTACCCTTAAAGACAGGAACCCCGAAATAAGAAAAGGGAAGTTGACCAATCTTAAAACCCAACTGATTGGCAATGTGGTGAAGCTTAGCCCTAGAAACAGACCCAACAAAGATGTTGGCTTTAAGAGGATTCACCATTTAACCAAGGGAATTGGCATATCTATAAGAAAGGTTGGTGAGAGAAGTTATGGAACCTTTTTCACCTCTACAAAAAATCATGACATCGTCAGCAAACAAACAATGAGATTGGACATCCAACCCTCTAGGACCCGGGATACGCTTGATTTTCTTTTGGATAACAAGATTGGTTAAACATATGCTAAGAACCTCTTCTACTAAGCAAAATAAGAGAGGAGAGAGAAGGTCTCCCTATCTGACACCTCTTCCACACTCAAAGAAACCATGGAGCTTCCCGTTAAAGAATATAGAGATTTTGGAAGAAGATAGGATGTTATAAATCCAGTTTGTGAAAGTATGATTGAAATCAAATTGTTTAAGGACCTGCAACAAAAAAAGCCAGTTAATAGATTCAAAATCCTTTTTAAGGTCCACTTTCATAACAAGATCACCACCATAAGATTTTTTATGCATCAAGTTGATCGCTTCATAAATGATTCTTATGTAATCCTTAATGCATCTCCCTTGAGCAAACCCCTTTTGCTCATTGGAAATGATTGAAGGCAAAATAGGAGAGAGCCTGTCTGCAATAACCTTAGATATGATTTTAAATTTAAAATTAGCTAAAGCAATCAGTCTAAAAATCTCAATAGAATTAACGTTAGGAACTTTAGGAAGTAAAATCAAAGTGTTAGAATTATAACTAGGCATAATCCAAGAGGAGATAAAGATTCGCTTAACAACCATAATGACATCCTGATGAATAATATCCCAAAAATGTTGGAAGAAGAAAGCACCAAAACCGTCGGGACCAGGCACAACATCTTTGTTAAGGTTAAAGACATCCTATTTAATTTCAAGATTAGAAGGAATTTTAGTGAGCCTTTGATCGGTATCCTGATTAGTGAGAGTAAGGATGATATCCTTGATGAGGTCATAATAAATAGTATTCCCAACCGAAGAAGAAAATAAATTCTTAAAATGGTCCACCACACACGAGTGCTAAGAATCTCTTGGTTAGAAACGAGAGATCCATCAATGTTAAGAGCAGACACGTTTTTAGTGGCACTTTTAATCAAAGCAATCCTGTGGAAAAATTTAGTATTTCTGTCACCTTGCAAATGCCAATTCACTTTAGTTTTTTCCTTCCGAAACAGATGCTCCTTATGCAAGGCCTCCTCAAGCTTGTTCATGCAATCCTTTTCCATTGTTCTAAGATTATCAGAATATCCATCAGATTGAATATTTGCATGAACTAAGTTTAACTCACCTTCGGTATCACTAACTAAGTGATGCACATTACCAAGAGTTTCTTTGTTCCAAATTCTCAAATTATTATTGAGGAGTTTGAGTTTTTCAGATAGAACAAACATAGGGCAACCTGAAACTTTTAAAACCTAAGAGGATTTAACAACATCTAAACAAAGAGGGTGAGCAATCCACATTCGTTGAAATTTAAATTGACAAGCATTAGAAGAAATAGAATTATTGAAATTAAGCAACAACGGAAAGTAGTCAGATCTTACTTTGGTAAAAGAGCAGCAAGAAGTTTAGTTGAAAGTAGAGAACCAATCCATATTACATATAGATTTATCAAGTCTCATCGACATATTAGCACTATGAAAAAGATCTTCACTAAAGAACGGTAATTCTACCGGACAAACCCCAATAGTAATTTCGCTATAATTTAGGTTAGATCTTTAATATACAAACCATAAACTTCGTGTTCGAAATGGTCTTAGTGTGATTGAAAGATGTATAAATAATTAAAATAAATTATTTTAATAAAAAAATATTTAATTTAAAGAGAAATAGAAACAAAATTACTAAATTCACTAAAGTTGTAAAATAATATCTTACCATAAAACAATAATAAAATATAAAGTAGGGGCAGAAAAACAATTTTTTTTTAAATAAAGAGGTTGTGTGGCGGTGGATACAAATTCTAAGATTTTTTCTTGTCACCTCTAGGGGTGTTTATGGTGCGGATTGATCCACGAATCTGTCGATCCAAATCGAATTAATCCATAAATTATTCAAATCCATTCATTTACGGTTATACCCAACCTAACTCACAATAACCCGTATACTTTTGGTTAGGGTATCAGATTTGAGTTTTGCAACCCACGGACCCGTTGACCCAGCTCATTGATGTAGCTTTAGTAATTTCTTATTATTTTTATTATTATTTTAAATGAAAATATAAAATTAATATCTCACTAATAACCATATTTTTTTCCGAAAAAAAAAACTCACTCTGCCAATAATACTATTAAACTAATGAGTTTATGTAATTATAAGTTTAAACGTTGTTTCTTATTTTCTTTTGTATCAATTCTAACTTATTAATTTTATGGAAATAACATGTCTCGTTGAATTTTATACTATTATCAAATGTTATGTCGTGTTGATGAATTTTATTAGATATTATATGATGTGTTTTTATCGAATTTGGGTGTTATAAATGAGTATGATTATATTGAGTTGTGTTACATTTTTTTAAACCGACAAAAAAGAATCATAAAAATTATATTTCTTATTTGAAAGACAACCCGCGAACCCAATCTCACTCAACTCATAAATGAACGGGTCGATTCAAATATGTTTTGACAATGAAATTGTGGGTTAGACGAAACCCAACCCATTGAAGTTTGAATGAGTTGGGTAACGGGTTAGGTCAAACCCGGTCCAACCCAATCTATATACAACCATAGTCACCCATACCCCTATATGTGACACACCGCCTCATTTGTGTATATAAAATGACCATGTAACTTTTTATGTATAATAAAAAATTATCTCATTTGTGCAGAATTTTCGCATTTCTCTGAAATCAATTACGCACTTTTGCAAGTAATTTTAAAAAAAAAATTATTCATGCACTTATACCACACAATTGTAGTTATAGTATATATGTCGTGAATGTTAAAAAAAATTATTCATGCATTTATACCGCATAATTGTAGTTATACTATATATGTTCTTGCTCCATAGGTCACTGTTCTGATGATGTGGCATTCAATCATTGGTCATTCCATGGCCTCGTGGATTCTTCAATTATCAATTGTTGAATCTTCAAGCTCTTTGTATCAGTTAAATTGTATATTAATAGAGGTTTAACCCTTCAATATTTTTTTCTCCTTTCTACTTTATCTTTTTCACTCTCTTCCTTTTTTATTTTCAATACATTCCCTTGATATTGCGACACCATTCTACTGAATTGACAGTACCAATATCATATATCTTGATAGCTTCATACTAAGATTACTTCGAGCTTTACTTCTATCGATAAATTTAATCTATTTATAGTTTAGGGATTTTCTCTAATTCTTATCATTTTCTCTTGTGGCAATGCCTCATTGTCTAAGTGGAGGCATTGTCGCTTTATGGGGAACTACCCCTATCAATTATGATTCCATTGATATATCTTCATCTCCTTCTCCCACCCCATATTCATTGGTCATTATAAGTGTGAAGGTGAGAAAAACAAGAAAGGGGGGGGGGGGGGGGGGGGGGGGTTGAATTGTTTTGAAAAATAAGCGCTTTTCAAAATGAAAATCACACAAGGATTTTATACTGGTTCGCTTATAACACAAAGCTACTCCAGTCCACCCGGCCAAGGTGATTTCGCCTTCAACAAGGACTTAATCCACTAATCTTGAAAGATTACAAACAACGTCTAAGATAAAAATCTCTTAGCCCTCTCAAGTATACAGACTACACAGAGTCACTTGAGGAAATCAACAAACAATAAATGAAAGATTTATGTAATCTAGAGTGCTTCTAAGAAAGCAAATATTACAGTGTTAAGAACAAGAGTTTTTCACGTTATAAGCAAAAGCTTCGTGAATATCTTAGAGAGAAAGAATGTTTTTCTTGACTTGGTGTTTCAGTATAATTTTGGCTTGTTGGCTTACTGACTTGTTAGCTAGTATATGTTTTTTGAAAGTTGATTCTCAATCCTTTATATAGATCAGTGAGGTAGTAGTTGAAACTGGTGGATATTGAGATGAAGTTACGCCATCACATAAATAGCTTCTGCAGGATGACTTTTTCTTCTTGAAATGACTACTTACCACAAGTAGTATTTTCTTTATTGAAGTTGGAGATTAACGTCTCTTTCTCAATTAGGAAATCCATTTGCAAATCTTTTCTTGACTTAAACGTTACTCTTTCATGATTAGCAATTCCATGCTCAGAGTATTTGTGTTTCTGGAGATCTTGGAAACTTTCTTCTGATGTTGATCTCTTGAGAGTTCAGATGGTTTCTTCAGATACCGCTGAGAACTTCTGGAGCTTTGTTCAGAGTCAGAACTTCTAGAGCTTACTTTTTGTTCAGATGCTTCTGATACTTTGCTGTTTTGCTCAGAGTTAGACTTTCTTGAACTTGTTTCCACTTCAGATGCTTCTGATCATTTGATATTTTGTATCTGATCTTGTTTTGTATCTGATGACATCATTAGATTCCTTCCTTCTTTCTTTAGAATCCTGCACACTTAGAAACTTTTCGTTAGGGTGCCATTTTTGGTTTCATCCTTTGTTATCATCAAAATCAAGGAATCTGTTGTAGAACAATTTTTGTTCTTACAATCTCCCCCTTTTTGATGATGACAAAACAATCTTAATTAGCAGATGAAACATATAAAATATCAGATCAGATAGACAAGAGCTCCCCCTGAGATAGTGCTAGGGAGTTCTGAAGTTCTTACCAGAGTTTCTTAAGTAAAGAGGTTTCTGAAGTTCTCTGCAATTTCTTAAGTCCAAGTTAGATAATTTTATTTATAGAAAAAAATATGTTGCAGAATGCTTAAGGTATTAGACAATATTTTCATCAGAGCTATTAATTACTTCTCCCCCTTTTTGTCAGAATCAAAAAGACATAGTAGAAAATAAGTAAAGAGAAAAACTTGAATTCATAGATAGAGGCACAAAGGCAACAAAAAAAAACATCAGATTCAGAGAGATAGCAAAAACAAAGACAACAGGCAAGCCAAAAAAATAAATCCTAAGTGCCTAAGGGTTTGGAGGCGGAGGCATTCTCTGAAGCAACATTGCAAGCATGCTCTGGATGTTTTCGTTGACAGTATCTTGCTTGTCCATTCTGGCCCGGAGTTCATTCTGATCTTGCTTGAGTTCTTTCAGAGTCTGAAGAACCGTAGGAATCACAGAAGAGGACTCCCCCAGAGTCAGAGCCTTCTGAGCTTCAGCTTCAACAGCAGCTTGAGCTTCTGTATCTGCCAGAGCCTTTGCTTCAGCTTCCTTTTGCCTTAGGATTTCAGCTTCCTTAGCAAGTCTTTCTTCTTCTATCCTTCTTGCTTCTTCTGCTTCTCTGGCAATTCTCTCTTCCTCAAGCCTTCTGGCTTCAGCTTCTCTGGCAAGTCTCTCCTGGAGTCTTGCCTCAGCATCTCTGATGTAGCCATTTCTGACTTGTTCAGAGATGCCCTTCAGTCTAAAGGCCTCAGATGTCATCCAGCCAATGACTCTGTTCTAGTGTGTCCTTACAGATTTAGGATCATCACTGATTTCAGAGTTAGTGACCAGAGAATCGACCTTTTGAACTGAAGCCTCTGCAATCATCAAGATGGCTTCCTTCAGGGTAGGTTTAGAAAGGTCAGGTTCTGGTTCTGGGTCAGAGGTATGAGGTGGAGAGTTTGGAGGGCTGAGATTTAAGGTTTGAGGTGCAGATTCTGACTCAGGTTGAGGTTCAGATTCTGCTTCTGGTTGAAGTTCAGATGTTTGGGGTGAAGCATAAAGAGGGTTTAAATCTAAAGGTTCAGATTCTGGTTCTGGTTCAGCGGAGATGTTTGGTGGGTTGATATCAGAAGTGGGATGGTCAGAGGGTTGGTTTTCAGAAGGTATGGTGGTTGTTTGTTGTGGTGGAGGTGAAGTTGCTTCAGATTGTGTTTGTGTTTGTTGTTGTGAAGCAAGTTTATGAGCATAAATTGTGGCTATGGTTGGGGAATCAGGGTCAGAAAATTCTGGGTCAGAAGAGAGGGAAACATATGGGGGTGATTCTGGTGCTGAGGATGATGAAGATGAAGTGCTTTGGTGGGTTTGTTTAGGTTCAGAGGGAGGTATGAATGTACGGGCTATATTTAGAACTGGTGTAGGTTGGGAGGTTCTGGTGATTGAGGGTGAAATATCAGAGGTGGTATAAATAGGTTGTGAAGAGAGAGGATTAGAAGAAGCCATCAGAGGATTAGAGGTAACAGGAGGAACAGACTTACCAGTAGAGATATTCAGAGGAGCTGAAGATTTGCTTCCAGAAGTTTCTCCAAATCTGGCCTTCTTTGCCTGAGATGCTACCTTCTTTTCAGAAAGACCTCTCTTGTATCTGACGAAGTCTTCTTCAGAATCCAGACAGTCGTCGAGGCTGAAATCAGAGATGTCAACACCATCATCCAGCAGACGCTGAAGATAGATAGCAACAGCATCTTTGGGTTCATTCTTGAAGAATCTGGCAAGGCCATGAGGCATCTTCCTCTGATCTTTCAAACAATCCCAAGATGTGTCCAGAGTGGGTCTGACTTGAATCTTTTTGATTATCCCCATACTCTTGAGATTTCTGGCATTCAGAGGCTTCCCAACATCTATTGCCAGATCATCCATCAATTTGGTCTTTTCCAGATGGTCTACCAGTCCATGCTCAATGAAGACGTCAGATAGCAATCTTCCCAGAGGAATGTAGGATCTGGGCTTCATGTTATTTCTGGTTTCTCTGACCGAATCTCTCAGATATCTGAAAAGGAGAGCGGGGAGGCAGATCTTTATACCCTTCTGAATGCAGTACAGAATGCATTTTTGGTCTGCATTGATGTAGTCAGAGGAGTTAGAGGCAGGACGGTGGTGAATGGTTCCCAGAATAATCTTCAGCCACACTCTGAGGTTCTGGTGCAGCTCCTTGTTCTTTGAAGGATTTCCTTCAACGTTGGGTTTGAAGATTGTTGGGTTGATAACATCAGTAATGCGCTTTGACCTAGGAGGGATGTTGTAAATCCTTTTTCCTCCACTTATCTCCATGTTCAACAGAGAGGCAATAGACCCTTCAGTAATAACAATCTTCACCCCCAGAACATATGAGACGATGAAGTTGTCATCTGCATCTGCAAATCTCCAGAACTCCTTGACGAGAAGTGGGTAAATGGGACCATAAAGTCTTTGGAAATAGTTTTCCCACCCTTGTTGACGAAGTTCTCCAGTTAGATCAACGCCATTTCTTCTTAGGTTGTCGAAATCAACAAGCGATTCGCACAACACATCCAAACCTTCAAAAGGGGTTGAAAGGTTGATATGGCGTTCACGGTCAAGAACGTGAGGTTCTTTGTAAACAGGGGTGATGGTGACGCCTGTAACCGTTGGAGTTTGAGTGTTTGAGGTTTGAGCGGTAGAACTTGATTCCATTTGTTGTGAAAAGTTAAACACTTCTTGTTGTTGAGCGTCCATGGTGAAGAAGAAGATGAAGATTGCAGAACTTTCAGAGAATGCTTTGAGAGAGGTTTAGGGTTTTAGAGTGAGTGAGAGTGATAAGTGTGAAATGTGAGAAAAGTGTTTATATACTCTAAGTAAAACACATGCAAAACGACACACATTCCAGCGTTAGCACAAAAATCAAAATAGCACGTTTGGGGGGAAAAATGATTACAGCTAATAAATGAATGTCTAATCCCAACAGTACGCACACTGCTCTAGGTGAACTCAAACGTTCTGACCTTTGAATTCTTTTGACAGCTGTCTAGAAGTTCTAGGGTTAGACGCTTAGAGCTCCACGTGTTGATGTATCTGATCTTCAGGAATACCAAGGGATTGGTTTCTGAAGATTTCTAACTCAGATATCTTCTTAACTTGGTAGAAGTATCAGAGTCAGAGGCAGAAGTACATTTGTTTACATCAGAGTCACATTTTACATTTTCAGAGCCATACTTCATTCAGGACAATTTTTAATGTTCAGATGTTCTAAGATAAAAAGAAATCTATCTTCAGCTAGAGGCTTAGTAAAGATATCTGCCCATTGATGTTCAGTATCAATGAACTTCAATGTTACTATCCCTTTCTGAACATAGTCTCTGATAAAATGATGTTTTATTTCAATGTGTTTGGCTCTGGAATGTAGAATGGGATTCTTACTTAAACAAATAGCAGCAGTATTATCACAAAAGATAGGAATGTTACTCTCAAAGATTTGTAGATCTTCTAGCTGATGCTTCATCCAGAGCATCTGAGTTGTGCACAGTGATGCTGAGATGTATTCTGCTTCTGCAGTTGATAGAGCAATAGTTGACTGTCTTTTGCTAGCCTAGGAGATTAGATTGTTTCCCAGAAGCTGGCAATTCCCAGATGTGCTTTTTCGTTCTATTCTATCTCCTGCATAATCTGCATCACAATAACCCGAGAGTCTATACTCTGATGTTTTCTCATACATCAGGCTCAGGTTAGGAGTTCCTTTCAGATACTTAAGAATTCTCTTAACTGCTGTTAAATGAGATTCTCTAGGATCTGATTGGAATCGGGCACAAAGACAGACACTAAAGAGAATATCAGGACGAGTAGCAGTCAGATAGAGAAGAGAGCCTATCATACCTCGATAGAGCTTCTGACAAACCTTGTTGCTTACCTCTTCCTTTTCAAGAATGCAAGTTGGGTGCATGGGAGTTTTTGCAGAGTTGCATTCAGTCATATCAAACTTCTTCAGAACGTCTTTAATATATTTACTTTGATGGACGTACGTGACTTCTGGAGTTTGATTAATTTGAATTCCCAGAAAGAACTTTAATTCTTGCATTAAACTCATTTCAAATTCTGCCTGCATTAACTTAGAAAATTCTTGGCAAACAGAGATATTAGCAGAACCAAAAATAATATCATCAACATAAATCTGGCATATCATGAGATCATTATTAAGGTTTTTACAGAAGAGTGTAGAATCAACTTTCCCTCTGATAAAATTTTGTTCCAGAAGAAAATTGCTTAATCGTTCATACCAAGCTCTGGGAGCTTGTTTAAGTCCATATAAAGATTTCTTAAGTTTAAAAATATGTTCTGGAAAATTTGAGTTTTCAAAACCTGGAGGTTGGTTGACATACACTTCTTCTGATATATAACCATTAAGAAATGCACTCTTGACATCCATTTGATATAATTTAATAGAATGATTAATAGCAAAAGATACAAGAAGACGAATAGATTCTAACCTCGCGACTGGAGCAAAGGTTTCATTATAGTCAATACCTTCTTGTTGACTGTAACCTTGAGCTACCAGTCGAGCCTTGTTCCTGACAACTTCTCCTTTCTCGTTCAGCTTGTTTCTGAAAACCCATCTGGTTCCAATGACATGAGTGCCTCTGGGTTTAGGAACGAGATCCCAGACATCATTCTTTGAGAATTGATCCAATTCTTCTTGCATAGCTGCCACCCAGTCGTTATCCTGAAGTGCTTCATCACAAGACGTAGGCTCAATCAGAGACACTAGTCCCAGAGGAATATCTTCAGAAGTTCTGAAGGTAGATCTGGTTCTGACAAGTTCGTCCTTGTTTCCCAGAATCAAATCTTCAGATACATTGATACGACTTTTGACTTTCTTTGGGATTTCTGGAGATTTAATTTCTTCAGAGCTTTGAGTGACAGTTGCTTCTGGAGTTTTATCAGATTCTACAAGAGTGATTTCCAAATCTGCAAACTTTTCAACTAGCTTTGACTTTTCAGGGTCAAGCTTATCATCAAATCTGACATGATTGATTCTTCCACAATTTTGGTTTCTGTGTTGTATACTCTATAGCCTTTAGAGCGTTCTGAGTATCCTAACATAATACCTTTCTGTGCTTTGGAATCAAACTTGTTCAGATGTTCTTTAGTATTTAATATAAAACAAGAACATCCAAAAGGATGAAAATATGAAATGTTTGGTTTTCTTCCTTTACACAGTTCATAGGGAGTCTTTTCCAGAATAGGTCTTATAGAGATTCTATTCTGAATATAACACGCTGTATTTACAGCTTCTGCCCAAAAGTGCTTTGCTACATTTGTTTCATTGATCATGGTTCTGGCCATCTCTTGGAGTGTCCTATTCTTCCTCTCTACAACTCCATTTTGTTGTGGAGTTCTAGGGCAGGAGAAATCATGGGATATTCCATTAGAATCAAATAATTCTTCAAAATCTTTATTTTCAAATTCTCCACCATGATCACTTCTGACTCTAATAATTTTAGAGTCAAATTCTTTTTGCACTTTGGAACAGAAACTAGTGAATACAGAGTGAGAATCACTCTTGTGCTTTAGGAATTTTACCCATGTCCAGCGACTGTAATCATCAACAATGACTAGTCCATACTTCTTTCCATTAACTGATGCTGTTTTCACAGGACCAAATAAGTCAATGTGAAGAAGTTCCAGAGGCTTAGAGGTAGAAACAACATTTTTCTTTTTAAAAGATGTTTTTGAAAATTTTCCTTTCTGACAAGCTTCACACAGAGCATTTGAAGAAAACTTCAGTTTAGGTAGGCCTCTGACTAACTCGAGTTTAGTTAGCTGAGAAAGTTTCCTCATGCTAATGTGGCCCAAGCGTCTATGCCATACCCATTGCTCTTCGTGAACTGACATTAGACATTTAACATTTTGATCTTTTAAATTAGAAAGATTTATTTTGTAAATGTTGTTTTTCCTCTTGCCTGTGAAAAGGACAGAGCCATCGTTCTGATTAATGGCTTTACATGTTTTTTGATTGAAGATTACATCATAACCGTTATCACTTAATTGACTTATGGATAACAAGTTATGCATTAATCCTTCTACATAAAGAACATCAGATATAGAGGGAAGAGTACCATTACCAATAGTTCCGGAGCCTCTGATCCTTCCTTTCTGATCTCCTCCGAAGCCTACAAATCCAGCGTCTTTAAGTTCCAGACTTTGGAACATAGACTTTCTTCCCGTCATGTGTCGCGAGCATCCAGAGTCCAGGTACCATGACTGGTGTCTGAACTTTGCTGCATAGGATATCTCTTCAGATTCTTCGTCTGAGCTGCTGGATGTGGTAGCCATAAGTGCTACGTTGGCCTGTTCATCAGAGTCAGATTCTGATGATCCAGATTCACTGTCATTCCAGGTAGCCAACAGTCCTTTCTTTGTTCTGAAGATGTTTTTCTTGAAGCTTTCTTTTCTAGGGTTGTCCTTCTTTAGCTTAGGGCATTCATTCCTGTAATGACCTGTTTCTTTACATTCATAACAGGTAATATCTTTGTTAGCTTTACCTTTTGAAGTTGACTCTGATCGATCCCCTCTGGGTCTTGGTCTTCTGAAGTTGTTGTTCCTCTTTTTCCAGAGTTGCTTAACTCTTCTGGTTAGTAGGGACAACTCTTCTTCATCATCAGAGTCTTCAGGTTCAGAGTCGTCAGTATCTTCAGTTTCTGCCTGGAGAGCTTTGGTTCTGTCAGGTTTCCGTCTTTCAGATCTGGACTTTAGCGCTACGGACTTGTTCCTTTTCTGAGGTTCATCCTCCTCTAGTTCTATCTCATGACTTCTGAGAGAACTAACAAGTTCTTCAAGGCTGATATTGTTCAGATCCTTTGACAGCTTCAGAGCAGTAACCATAGGTCTCCATTTCTTTGGCAGACTTCTGACTATCTTCTTAACATGATCTGCAGTTGTGTATCCTTTGTCTAGCACTTTAAGACCTGCAATAAGAGTTTGAAATCTGGAAAACATAGCCTCTATAGCTTCATCATCTTCCATTTTGAAGGCTTCATATTTCTGGATAAGCGCCAGAGCCTTCGTCTCCTTGACTTGGGAGTTTCCTTCATGGGTCATCTTCAGAGAGTCAAGTATATCTTTGGCTGTCTCTCTGTTGGTGATCTTTTCATATTCGTTGTATGATATAGCATTTATAAGTATTGTTCTGGCCTTGTGATGATTTTTGAAGATACGTTTCTGATCTTCTGACATCTTGTTTCTGGGAACTTCAGCTCCATTTTCCAAGACTGGAGGTGTATATCCATCTGTGACAATGTCCCAGAGGTCAGCATCATAACCCAGAAAGAAACTTTCGATTCTATCTTTCCAATAATCAAATTTCTCTCCATCAAAAACAGGAGGCTTAGCATTGTAAGAATCTCTTTCATTTGAGTGGGCCATTGTTTTTCTCGTACTGGATCTCTCTACACGGTTAAGTGTTTGATTAGAAAATCAATAACAGAGCCGGAGCTCTAATACCAATTGAAGGTGAGAAAAACAAGAAAGGGGGGGTTTGAATTGTTTTGAAAAATAAGCGCTTTTCAAAATGAAAATCACACAAGGATTTTATACTGGTTCGCTTATAACACAAAGCTACTCCAGTCCACCCGGCCAAGGTGATTTCGCCTTCAACAAGGACTTAATCCACTAATCTTGAAAGATTACAAACAACGTCTAAGATAAAAATCTCTTAGCCCTCTCAAGTATACAGACTACACAGAGTCACTTGAGGAAATCAACAAACAATAAATGAAAGATTTATGTAATCTAGAGTGCTTCTAAGAAAGCAAATATTACAGTGTTAAGAACAAGAGTTTTTCACGTTATAAGCAAAAGCTTCGTGAATATCTTAGAGAGAAAGAATGTTTTTCTTGACTTGGTGTTTCAGTATAATTTTGGCTTGTTGGCTTACTGACTTGTTAGCTAGTATATGTTTTTTGAAAGTTGATTCTCAATCCTTTATATAGATCAGTGAGGTAGTAGTTGAAACTGGTGGATATTGAGATGAAGTTACGCCATCACATAAATAGCTTCTGCAGGATGACTTTTTCTTCTTGAAATGACTACTTACCACAAGTAGTATTTTCTTTATTGAAGTTGGAGATTAACGTCTCTTTCTCAATTAGGAAATCCATTTGCAAATCTTTTCTTGACTTAAACGTTACTCTTTCATGATTAGCAATTCCATGCTCAGAGTATTTGTGTTTCTGGAGATCTTGGAAACTTTCTTCTGATGTTGATCTCTTGAGAGTTCAGATGGTTTCTTCAGATACCGCTGAGAACTTCTGGAGCTTTGTTCAGAGTCAGAACTTCTAGAGCTTACTTTTTGTTCAGATGCTTCTGATACTTTGCTGTTTTGCTCAGAGTTAGACTTTCTTGAACTTGTTTCCACTTCAGATGCTTCTGATCATTTGATATTTTGTATCTGATCTTGTTTTGTATCTGATGACATTATTAGATTCCTTCCTTCTTTCTTTAGAATCCTGCACACTTAGAAACTTTTCGTTAGGGTGCCATTTTTGGTTTCATCCTTTGTTATCATCAAAATCAAGGAATCTGTTGTAGAACAATTTTTGTTCTTACAAAGTGTTCCTAGGTTGAAATAATTACTAGACTTCATTAGTTACCCTCTAAATAATATTTGATATCTTTAAAATGGGGTAAACATTATGCTTCGACCCTTTCGCACAGAGTGAGATGGTGGGTAAGTGAGGATTGTTTTCCCCTCACACTCACTCTTTCTTTAGGTGTGGGCATGTTTGTGATGGGAAAATATTAAAATTCCTTGTTGAAGGGACAATTATACATCTAGGGATGATCACTTAATATATTTATATGGATATTGGTCTTTATTTACTACCATTTTACCAAATGACCATGGAGGTTCATTATTCGCAGAGGTTCATTATTCTTTTAATAGGATTTATAGTGACTATTTTCACACCTATTTCCCCGTGCATGATATATTTTTTAGGAAGATAAAGGTTTAACTTCCATTATATGATTTTAAGAATCAAGTCCTATGTCACCTTAATATGGCGCCTTCCTAGCTTCACCCGACTTTTATCCATGTTTTTCAACTTGTATGTTTACACTTAGAGGTATAAGGGTAGGTTCCTCCATTCTCCAACATTCTCTACTTGGTATGGGAATCTGTTAATGCCTTAAACCTCCAATGGTTTATTTTCTTCAAGCAATCTCCCATGTTATTTGAAGTCTTTGCAAAGTCCCTCAAAACCTTTAAATTCAAGTATGCAATAGTTTGGCGCTAGATCTACAAAGCTAACATGCTTGTGTATATTGGTGCTCATATTACCTTTGATGTCCTGAGCCTCTTTTTAAACCATAATTCTATTGTTATTGGAGCTCGAAACACTTCTACCCCTAACATGGAGAGTCTTATGGCTATTTCCATATACTTGACCAACTTGACCTAAATCCATTAGAGACTGTGGTGAATGACTCGCTTTCGAGAAAGTCTCTGATGTGGCGATGTTGCCTACATGCCAAGCACCTAATATAACTAGCTGAGATCCATTTATTGAAGTTGATTTGCCCTCTAGGGATTTGTTTTTTTTTTGCTTGTCTCATTTATTATCGTTTATCATTTATAAATTTTATAATTGTGTCTCCTCTAAGTTGGATCTTTAAAAATATCTTAGGATTAAGTGTAATGCTTTTTAAATAAGTGTTTTGCATTAAATCGTGTTTTGCATGCATAAATCAAATTGTTTATTTTTAGTGTGAACAATATGCTTTAAGTCAATTAGTCGAGTTTTTGAATCAAGAACCTTATTTGAGATTGGTTCAAGTCATGACATTATTAGAATCTCAAAGTACCTTTAAAACTGCACAAAAAAATTAAGATTCTAGGTGTGTGACTCGAATCACATATCATATAACTCGAATCAAATGAAATAAAAGCTTTTCGGGAAGTTTGTGAAGTTGTCATGATTCGAATCATAATTTACACTTGATTCGACTCACATAACTATGTGATTCGAATCACATATTTTATGACTCGAATCACGAAGTGTTGCAGTCCTATATTTTACCTTTTGTCTTGTTTGATTCGGCTCAAAGTTTTCATGACTCGAACCATACTTCAATCTTGACTTGAATCACGATGTTCATGACTCAAATCATGGCTAGAACGGGTTTCTCAAAAATATATATCTTGTTCTAAATTACTTTGTCACTTGACTCAAATCATACAGTGCTTATGACTCGAATCAAACATCATTGGTACAGTCATTTGTGTGTGCATGATCTCAAGCACCTATATAAATCATTTTTCCTCTTTACCTCATGATTAACTTTTAGTGATTATTGTAATGATAATATTATTGTTGAAAGTCTTTCTAAAAACTTGGAAATCCACTTTCAAAGAACACCTTTTCCATCTATCTTTTTCATATGAATTCATCTTCAACCTCTAGCAAGATTAACATAAGTTATTTCTCAATTTTTAAAGAATATGATATCTATAGTACATGAGGTTCCTTCTTTGTTGATGTTTATGAAGTTCTTGTGTTGTAGGTCAAGATTCAGATTGTGTGTTTGACAATCCAACAAGAAAAAGAAGAAGTATTGTATCCAAGTTATTTCAGTAGTGATATATGGAATCCTACACACGAAGTCGGAGTTTCTGTATTCTTCAGACAAATCAATGTTCAAGGGACCGGTAGGATCTAAGAGAGGTTGTTGCAGAACTGAGGCTTAAGAGAATTATTGATTCTGAAAGAGTTATGTCAAGGTCGATTGGATCTTGCAAGATCGGCAAAGCAAACACCGTATACAATAAGAGAGGATCAAGATAAGAAGACTAGCTATTTTCAGGAGTATCATGTATCAAGTGGTTATATAATTTATGTAAACAATTGTCATATTATTAAAGTGGAAGAAAACAATTTTCAATGGGAAACCATTGAATACTAGATTAAGCTCCTGCAAGGATGATAGAGTTGAACCACTATATGTCCAGTGTACTCTTCATCTTCCCCCCCTCTCTCTCTCTCTCTCTCTCTCTCTCTCTAATGTTTTGTATAGTTTGCATGATTAAGTTTGTGTTGATTTTATAGAATATCATATTGTTAGGATTTATTTTCTTATGGGGATTTCATGATTAAAGTATAGGTCTATGACAGATCTAGTCATTTGAACATTCTCTATTGTGATTATTGTTGTATGAACTTTAGCTGTTAGATTGATCATTCGATGAATCAAATTCAAATTGAGTTTATATGGAAAATTAATTATGATAATTGTTGAATTGCATGTTTAAGCAAATTCATATCTCTAAGTTGTTTTGATTTCTAATAACCAAAGCTAACTCTAATATTCATTTAATCGTATGCTTTATAAAACCACCGCTATCTTTTGCTTTCATTTGTTATCTTCTCTCATGGCATCAACAATTGGCCTCAGAGCATGTAATATGTGCATCTGTTTGTAAACTCTGATTTTATAAAAGAAAAATGTTTTTAAAAATAGTTGTTAGGGGAATAACTTATTCACTCCCCCTAGACCGTTTTAATCCCCATATCCTCCACCAACATTTAAGATATCTCATACATTTTCCCCTAGATGTGCTTCAGGAGACTCCTTAAGAAATTATTAATGCTCCTTGTAGATAGTAAATCTTTGGCTTGCGTATTCCTAGAGTTCTCCATTAAAATGGTAATAGAGTGGAAACATTAGAGGACATTTCTAGAGACAGCGCCAAATAATCCAGAGTCGACCTTCTTTTTCATGTGTCATTGGTGACCTAGGATCTGATAGAAAGCTCTATGACAATCTATAATTTTAGTTCGACGATGGGGTGTACATGCAGACATGTAGGCGCTCAAGTTAGTGGCAATCGTAGGTGTAAGATTTTAGGTTAAAATAATGGATTTTATTGATATGCATAAATGGTGTAAAAATACTTTACCCTGACAGTTAATCACAACTGTTAATGTGTTTGAAATGTTTGACCTTTATTTGAATAATTGTGATACATTGATGATATAAAAACTTTTAAACTGACAGTCCATAAAAATTAAACTCTAAAATTGATCTTTTAACATTTATAATAGCATATCCTTAAGTTTTAAAACTTTAAAACCTTCTTTAGGATATGGTTTAAAACTTTAAAACCTTCTTTAGGAAACACATGTCTGATGATATGATGGTTGTTAAATACGTCTGGTTTTTTACTCAATTTTACTCCTTTACTTGTATAAGTTAAGTTATTTTCACTTGTTTTTGCATTATTATTCTTGACAAATCTTATAATTGATCTAGATGAAGCTTGTGGAGATACCTTAGAGTACTATAAGGGAGTCAAATGTACTAATTAGAGTTGTCCAAAAAAAACAACAAATGGATCATAATAGTTGGGTGGGTGTCCACTTAAGAAAAACAGATCTAAAGAAACATATATGGATGTTGCAGTATTTGGCATAAATACACAGCTTGTGGATCACGAAAGTAATTATTGTATTTTGGCCAAGTTATTGCTCATGTAACAAATATAAGAAATCGTGATATTCAAGTCAATTAGATAAGGTCGTTTATTTTCAACAAATTATTAAGCATGCTTACCTAACTTATGTTTAAACTTTTAATTTGATGAACGAAACTCTAAAGTACGTATAAGTTTGTTTAATGGTTTGTGTGTTAAATACAATATAATATTTATACACAACATCACTCTTAGGGATCAAATTATATTAGTGATGCAAAATTTAGAATTACTTAGTTGTTTTTTACTATAGTTTTAATTCGTCTTAGTATTGAAATTATGAGTTGAATATGTTAGGTGAATTATAAATATTTGAAAATTATAATTTAAAAAAAAATTATTTTATAAATTAAAATTTGAAAATATCTGAATATGTGAGGGAAAGAAAATAAACTGAAAGTAAAAATTTAAAGGCGGAGTGGATTTCCAAAATTTTATTTTTTTTTTAAATTTAAAATATCAAAATATACGAGATAAAGTCTTTTTTTCAACCTCAAAGTCGTATGTTGAAATATATTTTTATAATTAGGATAATGTTAACTTGTGTTACAAGCAGGGGTCGGCCCTGTGTAAGTGCAGTATGTGCTGCAGTCCAGGGTCCCAAATTTTAGAGGGGCACAAATTTTAAAATTTTCATGTTTTTTCATAAATATTAATAAAAATAAATAAAATATTATTAAAAAAACTTAATAATCAGAAGAAATATTATAATAAAAATTTAATACATATAAAAATCAAGATTGATCAAAACTTAAAATAATTATAATTAAATTGATTTTTAATTAATAATAATTATATTTTTTATATATTTTTTTAATAATTATAATTATATTTTTAAAAAAAATTGGATCCATTTTTAAAATTAGAACGAGACCTCTGATATGATTAGGCCGACCCTGTTTACACGGGCACAAGATAAAAAAAAAATAATTAGAAAACTAATTATATATTTTTATTCACAATTTCCAACACAACATTATTTAATTTAATTTTTAATTTGCGTTTCTAGAACACAAATTAACATTAATCTTATAATTATTATTTTTTAAATATTTGATAAAGTTTTTTTGATTATTAATGAATTCAATTTACTCCCTCCTAAATTATAAGATGTTTTTGCATTTTTTTTTATGTAAATTAAAATACATAATGATTTTTGTATGAGAAAAATAAATTATGCATAATTTTATAATATTGTCCTTCATTTATTATAGATGAAAGAGAAATTTATAAAATTAAAATAAAAAATAAAAATAAATAATAGAGAATATGTTAAAAAAAATTATTAATATTACAGTAGAATTTGTAAAATAACTTATAATCAGAAATAAATATTTTTAATAAAATAATTTATAATTTGAGATAGAGATGTATAAATATTAATTTAATATATATATATATATATATATATATATATATATATATATATATATATATATATATATATATATATATATATATATATATATTATATATATATATATATATATATATATAGATAGAGATTAATTACTATACACTGTCAGTGTAAAAAGTTTTACACCGTCGGTTCATCACCATCACCCGTTTGTATTACTTTATAAATTTTTAAAATAAAAGTCAAACTTTTTTTAATATCCAACGTCTATAATTAAGTGATGGTGTAAAATCCTTTTACACTGACACTGTATTTCAATTAATCTCATATATATATATATATATATATATATATATATATATATATATATATATATATATATATATATATATATATATATATATATATATATATCCTTAAAATTAATTTGAATATTTTAATTTTACAAAAAAACGATTTTTTAAGAAACTTCTCTTAAATAACTTTTGTAAATGTAATTTTTTTAAACTCTGATTGTTATATAGTTTTTCCTCTCTCCCATATACAGATTATTTGATTGTTGCTTTGTTTCACACTAAAGACTTTGAATCAACTATTACTACATAAAATCATTGAACAAAAGACACATAACAATAAGAAGTTAAGAACTAATCCCTAAAATAAAAGTATTACAAAAATGGATAATAATATTGCAGTGACTGTCCCAATGATTCAGTGACTGTTCAAGATGTACTGTACTAAACTTGACACATTCTTTCACACAAAATCCTTTAAATATACTGTTTATAAATTTAACTTTTACTAGCAAGAAAAAAGTCAGAGCAAATATAATACTAGTAAAGATTTGTAATCCATGTATATAATATGTGGTTATGATTGATTAGAGTTAAATGCAATCATGAATCAACGATAAGCTCTTACATTAAACTAGACTTAGTAACTTGTTTCTATTTCTATGTTAAAACCTCGCTATCTATTCGTGTTATTTTTATATTATCCATCTCTTTAACACCATCGACAATACAAACAGTTTTTTAAAACAAATAATATTTCTATTTCATTAAAATTATTATTTTTTAAATTGACTTCAAACCGTAAATCGAGAAATAATTTTCTATATATAAATAGTTAATATACATATAAGTTTTTTTTAGTTATTATTTTATTTTATTTTATTTTATATTGGACCCTCAATAATTTCACCATGACTCTGTCACTTGAAAATGAGACATAAGAAATTTATAGTGATTCGATTTTAAAGAAGGAACATATTCATTTTTGTAAAATGTGATTTTAATAGTATTTAATAACACTTGAGAGCTCTTAAAATGTTAAGTCTATGAACCCCTTTATATAAGGAAACTGAAATTTCAAATTAACTTCTAACCAAACAATAAACAATAGAATGAAATAGTTAGTCTTCACACCAAATAGCAAACATAGTTTTGGACAGTTAGTCTCTAAGATAAACAAATATTTATACGGAATTATCTCGAACTAATATGGAGTTTTTAATTGGCTATCCTCCGAACCGAACCGAGGTTTTTATACAAGACTGACCACGAATCAAACCGAGATTTTACATCTGACTGGTTTCGAACAGACTAAGATTTTATACCGGATTGAGCTCAAGAACCAATATGAAGATTTTTACTATTTATCTTCATAAATCCAAGAGAGTTTTTCCTCAAGTGGTGGAGCTCATGAACCAAACGAAGACTATCACTAATCCTCCAAAAGAGTTTTTAACAGATTTAACTTCAAGTTTAAAAAAACACTTCTTAAGGAAGAATAATTCATTCAAGAAGAAAAAGAAATCTTGGTGAATTTGTAATAAAACTCCTTCCAAAACAACTTTCTCATTCAACTCAAGAACATTTCTCAAAGAGTTGTGTCTAAACTTAAGTGAGAGAAAGAAAAAATATTTTAGAGAAAATTTGAGAGAGAGGAAGGTGAGATATTACGTTTTCTATATATTTAAGGGGAATGCCTCTATTTATAGGTCAAATGATAGTTTAAAAAAGAAAATAATTTTGGTAAAATTAATGTCATGATCGATTAGGAACATGCAATAATCGATTATTGTGGCCCAAAATGGAATGTTTTGATCGAGAGTTGTTACCGATCATTTAAACACTATCATAATCGATTATAGACTTGTTTTTTCCTTATCTAATCGATTAGACACTTTGTCTAATCAATTAGGCCGTTCAAAAAAATCCCCAAATAAATCTGATGGGTTCTAATTCATTTTGCTTGGCTCCAAAAATATTTTAGGTGATCTTATTTGAAAAGTAAAGGCTTTAAAAGTAGTTTTAGTTATTGTGTAATTTAGCCATGCTATTTTATGAAAACGCGCTTATATTTAAAAAAACACTGATCACTCAAACATACACGACCAGACAAGTTTTCACACTTCCTCTCTTTCACGATCTGAATTTTCAAGTCTTTTGACAGATATACTAATCATGTGAGTAATTTACTTGAATCTTATTGTCGATGAGGCTTGAGATCTCTTCAAGTCAGATGACATCGTTAGAGTATATCACTAGTTATCATAAAACCTTAAATCTTCAGGTTTAGTCGGAGTTAACTATTTTGTGCATATTTGACTGCTTGAACTAGCTTTAGTACTTGCTTTTCTTTATATGTTGTTGTCTTCACAAATACTTCAAAGGACGTTGTATCTTCAAGTGTTGTCATCATCAAAACCATGACGTTATCAGGTCTAAGAACACCTTGCTGATCTGTGAGGTTTAATCTTTTTATACATGCAAGCATATAGTTCCACACACACCCCTTTTTGGTGATGGCAATGCATCTCTCAAGAAGGTGGTAAAAAAAAAAAGTAAGTAAAAAATTGGAGTGTTTAAACTCCTTGTCACATTACGTGGCACGGAAAATAATCGAGCGTAAGGAAATCTCAAAATATAAACAAAATAGAGTGGCCACCGAACTTTATTTATTCCCAAAGAGGGAAAAGAAAAATATCGATAAAACCCACGAAAAACAAAAAGAAATGGTCGTTGCAACCAAATCGGGTCCGGGAGTCGGTTATGCAAGGGGAATATATTAGCACCCCTCACATCTATTGTACTCAATGGGACCTATTTAGTTAGTTTTCGTGACTGAATGTTAGCGTGA
This sequence comes from Lathyrus oleraceus, assembly GCF_024323335.1. Taxonomy (NCBI): domain Eukaryota; kingdom Viridiplantae; phylum Streptophyta; class Magnoliopsida; order Fabales; family Fabaceae; genus Lathyrus; species Lathyrus oleraceus. Next base: position 183,924,318 of record NC_066581.1, read on the forward strand.
TATTAGTTTATGATCTTCTACTTATTGAGTGAGAAAAGAGAAAGAAATAAAGAAAGGAAATATTTTTAGGCTTTTTTAACACTAATATGTCTGACAAGATTTCAAAATCCTACTCCTACGTATCTCCAGGTGCTATGGAGAACTCAAGGCTACGTAGTTCTACTAAAAAATAACTAATGAATTGACTGCTTTTAAGGAGTGATCCTTTAGACATATCGAGTGATTAAATGTTTACTTGTTGCTCACTCTTGGAGGAGGAAGTATTTGTTTTTTTCACGCTAATATGCATAAAGCATACTCGTTTTTGAAAATGTTTTTGACATCGCGCAAGGGCAGAAAACAAGTTTGATTTGTTAAGTTTCTTTAAATGGAGACAGACATCCAAACAGGGAGCTCTATTGCAGTACTCAAATGTCCGAAAAGGAAGATGCCTAAGCTCAATCACTCTCTTTTCATCCAAGAGCTATTATAAAAATGTGTGGCAAATTAAGTTAAAGGTCATTAGCGAAAGACGATTATTCACACATAAAGCTCTACAGCAGTGCCCAAATAATCGGGAAGGAGAAGGTTGATACCCAATCAATCATTTTCTTCTATAAGAGAAATGACTTAATTCAAATTATTATTGTATTTAAATATGGAAGATGAATGTTCGAACATGGAGCTCTACAGCAGTATCCAAACATTCAAGAAAGAGAAAGTATAAACTTAATCAAATTCTTCCATTTATTATGAAAAACTTTAAAAAGGGGAACAACTTGACGTTGGATAGTGTCTAAAGTTGATTTATGAAAATAGTTTGGATTAAACGGGAGAGAAGCTCAACTTTGCAATCAATTTGGATTTAATTTGGGAAAAAGGCTCGACATTGGATCGAGTGTTTGTTTTTGTTCTTTTCTGAAAGTGGTTGATTTTAATCTTGGAATTAACAATCAACTAACACAATAAAAATACATGAAAGCGGTAAACTTATTATACCTTACAGAAATGGGGGTATAATTTATTGAAAGAGGATACAGTACAACAATTAACAATACAAGCTCGATAAACAACTATAAATAGACAATGATTTCATTGTAAGAAGACCCAAGAGAAAGTCAAGGGATCATAACTAAATTAGAACTTTAAACTACAGAATTTAGCGATATGTTAAGAAATCCTAAATTAATTTATGTAGGAATCACTCTATAAGAGGTCAGTCAATAAACTCTATGCGTTTGAGTAGTTTCTGAAGTTAAATTGAATTTTTAACTCCGAAATCGCGACGCACTGGAAAATCCAACAACTCGATTATTTAAACGATGTTTTTAAAGGTAAAATAAAACGATAATTAAACTAATGAGTTTAGCGTTATATTAAGCCATCATAAAGTGGATTCATATAGGAAACAGGGTCGGCCCTGAGCAAGGGTAAGACGGTCCTTAACCCAAGGCCTCCAGATTAAGGGACCTCATTTTGTTTTTAAGAAAAGCAAAATATATAGTTAATGTTATATTATATAAATTATAAAATGACGAATAAACATGAATTTGCCAATGACTGTATGGAAGCATACTGGATTTAAGCTTTGTGGTAAAGGTAATGAGTTTGATTCTTCTTGTTCATTTTTTCTATTTACTATTGTAGAGTATTTTTATTATTCTTATAAATACTAATGATTTAAACTATTTAAAGATGGATAAAAAATATAAAAATGAAATGAAATCGAAGATCTAATGTTTTTTCTTCATTTTTTAATTATTGATTCAGTTTACTTTGTAATTGTTAATTTTTCATTTCCTAATTTTAATTTGTAATTTTATTTATTAATTGTTTAATAATCTTTTGAAGATACTAAAATATAAAGACTTAATTGATAAAATTGCTTTAAAAAATATTTGGAGAAAGACTAATTAAAAATTTTAAGTTGTATGAATAATTTTTTTATAGTTTAAACAATACTTTGAATTTTCCTTTGCTTCATTTGGTTAATATATAATTGTTTTTTTATATATTTTTTTTAATTATTAAAATTATATTTATTTTTAATATAGGAATTTTTTAAAAATTAGAATAGGGTCTTCAGATTGATTGGGTCGGTTCTGGATAGTGACATGTGTGATTACGTTTAATTAATTAATTTTTTAAAATAAGTATCATTGTTGATGTGTCAGTATAGTGTACGATGTTGGTGTCATGCACGATGTTTAAGAAGTGCATACCGCTGAGGCTCTTATTGGTTTTGTAAAAATGGAAGGAGATATTTATGTGAGTTGTATGGAGAATTATTGTATGCTTTTTAAAGAATCTTTAGCATAAGTTCATTATTTCTTTGTTAATTTCATTATTTCATAAATTTTTAGCAATTACTTGCTTTTACATATTTTCTTGACAAATTTACTATTGTCTTTAGGTGTGGTCATTGTAATACTCTTACTTATATAAGGATATTCTCTTGTCTAAGATTCCTATTATAGTTAGCTTATAATCTTAATTTGGTAATTTTCACTTATGACTAACTATATCAAGGTTGATCCTAATACTGTTTTTACTATTTATTTAGACTTATAAAAAGGTTGTCACGGTATTCAAGTCAAAGGAGGAAATAATTATACTTAATGTCAATGATAACAAATACAAAGGTTTGGTAGAGAAGTGAGTGCAATAACATCTTTTTATTTGACGAATACAATATTTTTTTTAATTGTATTTTTTATTATGGGGTCTATTTTTTTTATTTGCCCCGAGCTTCTAAAAATTCACAATCGATCCTGATAGGAATCACTCTATATATGGTCGGTCAATATAATCTATGTGTTCAAGCGATTTCTGAAGTTAAATTAAATTTTCAACTCCCAAATCGCAATGCATTAGAAAATCGATGGGACAATTAATCAAAAATTATATTTATCAATTTAAAAGAACTAATTAATCAATAATGATAATAACAATAATCAAAAAATAAAATAAAAATAATAGTAATAATAATAATAATTAACAATATTAATAATTAGCATCGTCATTCTAGTTTGTTTCATTTTGAGGTCCCCAATATTCTTTATAATTGAGAGCGGTATGAGATTTATGTTTTCACCTAAATCAATGAGTGGTTTTCCTACACTTAGATTGCCTATAGTGATAAGGAATTATACGCTTCCTATATCAATCTCCTTTTGAGGTAAGGTCCTCCAAATGATGGCTCTGCAATTGACTTCTAATTGTATGGTCTCTTCATATACATACTTTCTCGTTTTTGGTAGGATTTACTTCATGAATTTTGCATATGTAGGCATTTGTTTTAATGCTTTAGATAATGGTATTCTTATTTGCAATTTTTCGAAAAGACCTTAAGTCTTGCATATATCGATCTTTATCTTTTTTTAGTTGGAACCCGTGGGTAGATTTGGTTTTGGGATAATGTATTCTTAATGTTGCGTTTTTTCTCCCTTGCGGTATGGTGTTTGGTTTTTGGTTCCTCCCTTTCCTTTTCCAATTCTTTTTCTTCCTCCTTATATTTGTACTCCTATTTATTTTTCTTCTTTATCTACTTTTTCTTGGCGTGTTTCTCCTGGTCCAACAATAATCCTTTTTGTTTCTTCATTATTGTTCCCACCAGTTTTACCACTTCTGGTTATGGCAATTTTGTAATGTTCTTCGTGGTCTAACAAATGCTTGACTAAATGACCAATTTGAGTTTCAAGGTTCTGGATAGAAGTATTGGTGTTTTCTAGTTGGCCATGGTCAACTGCATAAACTGGATTAGTGTAGTTTTAATATGGTTATCGGTTTGATGGTCCAACTTCTGATCTTTAACCTTGGTTTTAATTATTTCTCCGCTGAAATTTGTTATTATGATATTGCCCATTCCTGTGTTGATTGTTGACATAGTTAACTCCTTTATCTGTAGGTGGATAGAATCCAATAGGATAATCACAACTACATAACTTGTAGTATGTAATTTGCCTTTGCTTAGGTGCCTCGTGATTTTCTTTAAGTTGTTAAGTTAGCTTGGATAGTTTCTTTGAAAGCTCATCTACTATCAAAGTTAACAACTTGTTTTGTGCCAAAATGATGTCATTGGTATTTAGCTCCATGATGCCATTCTTTTTTTGAGTTGGATTTCAGTTGTATTGACCTTGATGATCACTTAATGCCATTCTTTATATTATTATGGTTGTGTCTTCGATACTCTTTGATGTTAGCGAACCACCCGTTGTAGAATCTTACAGTAGCTTTGTTTGTTGTTGCAATCCATTTATGAAGATGTATAATTGTGTGAGGTCATCAAAACAATGGTTTAGACATCTTCGTAGCATGGATTTGTATCTTTTATAGGCTTCACATTAGGTCTTTTACGTTCCTTGGGAGAACACGATGATGATGGTCTTTGCTTCTCTGAACTTATTATGGGGAAAGAACTTGTTCAAAATTTGTTTCCTCAAGTAGGTTCCAATTAAACATTACACGTGCCATCTTATCTAAATACCACTCACCGGCCCTTCCAATCCATGAATATGGAAACATACTCATGAAAATTGCTTCTTCAGCTTTAGGTGCTCCGCGAGTACCAAACAACTCATAAAAATTAATGAGATGTGTATAAGGGTCTTCATAATATGATCTTGCAAAAGGGTTAGAATAATTAATTTGAAGCAAACGAGATTTCATCTGAGTTTGGCGGATGTTCCTTTGTGGTCTGACCATATGAGTAAGATGTCTTTGGCTATTGTGGCACGACATGCCACCACCGATGTTGTATCCGTTGTTTCCACTGTTTCCATCGTTTTTGTTTATATTTAGATCCTTGGCATTGTTGTTGTTGTTTCCAAGATTTGTCATTTCTTTTGGTTTAACTGAATATTTTGAAACATAAGTTGTTACTATTTGATGTTTTATCTTGGCTAGTTGTTTTTGTTTTCTGGTTTTTCTATTGTTTTTATGGGCATTCCTTTTAATATTAGAATCAAACAAGAACTGTCTATGGGAGTTTTACCTCGCATAAACAAATTTCACAACACTAGCCAACATATTTTTAATAGGTTAGTTGAATAAAAGAAAATACACAAAAATATAAACAAATGTGAACACAAATACTTAAAATGATAAAAACTATTGTAATGCTTAGTCTCAAAAAGTGGCTCCATTTTGTTATTCATAATATCAACAAAAGAAAAGTAAGTATTAAGATTATTGTCTCCACATGGACTAATGCGATTTCAAAAGTTGTCCAACAATTTATATGATTTTAAGAAAAGTTATGTAGATGTTTGTTTGTTATAAGATTTAATGATAAAATAACGGTAAATGAATTTGGTGTTTTATCAGATGAGAAAACTTGTTGGGGTTAGATTTCATCGTCCTACTTTCAAGTATTATGGTGATTGGTAAATGAATTTCTAATCAACAGTTAATATTACCACTTATCACTTTGTGCTCGTTATTTATGTCTAAACCAACAACGTGAAATTAATCGTATCGAATAATAAACAATCTCCCAACTTACTAACCAATACGATAACATTAAGATATGATAGTATATGTAAATGTTAAACCTAAATCTATGTGTAGAGTTTAACATCTAGCAGATGAAAAGCTTTGATCCAATAAAGAAACGTATTTCTCAATTCAAAACCATGAAAACATGATCTAGTTAGCTACTTTAAAACAAGCAATAAACATGAAGATAATAATCAATATTAAAACATAATCAGAGTTACATGAAATGCCATGATCAAGATTGATACATGAATATTCAGAAGATTGCATCTAATATCGACAAAAGAGAAATTAGTTATTCTTACTCACAGTAGTTGTACAATGACGGTCTAGAAGAAATAATTCGAATAACATTTGCGTCCATTTCTCGGAAAGTGCTTCTGTCTCCAATCTTCCATATTCCTTTCTCTTCAACTGTCTCAAAATTTCTGGCAAAATAACGACTTGAATGGTTTGGTCTGGTATTTATAAAGCTTTGCTAAGGCATTCTTGTTTAGTGAGCCTAATTTTCTTCCCCTTAAAGTCATGTTCATCGCATCCCCAAGTGGTTTTGGTCGCCATACTTCACTTAGCGCGACGCTCTTTCTCGCATAATAAACAAACTTTCCTTCACTCTAAAGTAACTTAGCCAAGAAGTCTCTGAACCCCCTTGTCTCGGTTAGTGAGTATCTTTGTTCCTTAGGAAGTGACTTTGCTTTAAAGTTTTCTTTGAACCACCATATCTCGCTTGGCAAGATCTTGTGTTTTGTTTGGCAAGGAGATCCCTGGAAGTTTTTGTCCTATTTTTGGCTTACTAGGCTTTTGCTTTGTTTTGAAGAGGTAAACTGTCATTTTCACATGTACTTGTGAATAACATAGTTAAAAAACTAATACAAATGTTTTATCTTTTTTTTAATGATAATTTAGAGGTTTTTCATGTGATTACTTGTAATTTAAATTAATAAGTGAGTATGTAAAATGAATAAATTTATGGTTTAAATTCACTTTTGATCCCCTTAGATTGATCATTTTTTACTTTTAATGACATGACATTGATGGCTAGATTATTTTTTTATTAACATTTTTTAATTAAATTAATTATGTATTTTAGTTAATGATAATTTATTTATTAATATTTATTTTAATTAATATGTTTTTTATACAAGTTTTAAAAGATAATTATATGGACTTAAGATTAGGGGTGGTAAAATGGATGGATTTGATGGATATGGATTGGATTGTTAATGGATGGATCAAAACAATCCATTAGTCCATTAACAATACACTAAAAGTTTTTTAAAAATATCCAATCCAATTCATCCATTAAGAATAAAATTCATCCAATCCATCCATTATCATATTTTTAGTGGATGGATATCCATCCATCCAATTTTTTTCTTTGATTTTTTTTTTTAAAAAATCACTTATTTTTTTCAAAAAGTGTTTTATTTTTTTTAATAAAACAATATCAGTTTTTTTTCAAAAAAAATATATTTTTGTATTTTCGAAAAAAATAATTTAGAAATCTTTTTTTTTTATTTTTGAAAAAAAATATTTTTTTTATATTCGTAAAAAAATAAAATTTTCGAAAATAAAATCAAATTTTGGTATTTTTCAAAAAAAATGATTTTTAAATTTTTGGAAAAAATTGATTTTTTGTATTTTCAAAAAAAAAAAATTCGAAATTTTTTTTATTTTTATTTTTCAAAAAAAAAAAATATTTGAAAAATTTTATTTTTTTAAAATTAGATAAAAAAATCCATTGGATCATTAAAATATGTTTGATGGATCGGATAATCCATGCTTATAAATTGATGGATTTAATTCAATCCATTAACTTAATTTTTATGAAGTGGATGAATTAGATGAATTTTTTGATGGATGAATTGGATGGATTTTATATTAATGGATCCAATTGTCACCCCTACTTAAGACCCAATTGTTACCGGGGCATACTGAAACTACACCAACTAAGGATATTACATCCGACAAACTTCCATCTCAGAGTGCAGAAAAGTGAGTTCTCTCTTTTTAAATAAACTTTTCAAGATCATTATATTATTATAAGTATATCATGTTTTTTCATGTCAAATTCTAGTTATTTGTGTAGAGTTTTTACCAAGTCATATCTTTGAAATCAGACTTATTATGTATGTATTTTTTATTGAATGCATGTCCAATATGCCATTAAGAATTCCCAAAGCTCCGCAAATCCAACCAAAATTGCCGACAAAAACTTCTATGCTATCGTTGAACAAAAACAGTTCAAAGGTTTCGTCAAGTACGTATATCATATCCGCTTTCACCCCTTTTATTTCTTTTATTCTGTTATCTTATCTCCATATTATTCAATTTTCCTGGGTTGTTATGCTTCTCATTTTTCCCCAAATGCAGGTATTACAAAACCGACGGTCAGTAACTCTTCACGTTAAGTGGTAATTACAATATTATACTGTACTCAAGGCTGAAGAGTTATAATGGTTTTTGCTTTAATATGTCGAAGCAATTGCAAACTCTAGCTTTGTAACTAGTTTGTATGTAAACTTTATGCTCTTGTCTATTAAAAGAGAAATGCAGATCACATTATTGACATCTCATCAAATTATATGCTACATAATAGAATTATTGTAGAGAGGTGGTTTATGTAGAGAGATGGTTTACGGTTGATGAAGATGATAAACATGAGTTGCATTAAAAATGAGAAATGGTATAGTCCCACACTATTTTTATTAGATTTATATTTAGTGTTTATATAACTTATTTAAACCATTTCTATTGACTATATGTGGATTAAAGAGAAATTAGAAATAACTGGACTTTAAATCTATATAATTATCTTTTAAAATTTATATAAATAAATTTCTTAAAAATATATTAATTAATTTAATTAAAAATATTAAATAAATAAATAATCTAGTCATTAATATAAAATTGAAAGAGACTAAAAAAATTAAAAAATCATCAAAATTCAGGAGGTAGGATATCTAATTTTATAATAGGAGATGAATAATTTAAAATCTCAAATTTAAGAGGACCAAATATACATTTAAAATTAAAATTATTTAACAAATAAATGATGAAATATAATTTCCACGTTTATAACCTATATAGTAATTTTTTCGTAATAATAGTTTATAAGTGTGAATATGAAAGAGTAGCGACAAGTTTGACTAAAGAAATGAATGGATGTTAAGAAACTAAAGTGTGAATATCCAGCTCTAGATTGTTATACACTCCCAATTCGTTTTTGCACGCGCAATTGCTATCTATCATAATAATCTAATTGTTAAATTGTAAATAACCCCTTGGACTAAGAAAAAACAACAAAAACGTTGAGAAAACGAGAGATTCGAGAACGTGTAGTGTAGTGTAGGAGAAATGAAAAAAAGAAGAAAAAAAAAAGAATTAAAGAATATGCCAAAATATTATTCTTGATCTGTGACTCTGTGCAATCAATGAGTTACTCCAGGGAACACGCAACAAAAATAACCCTAATTTCCTTACTCAACAAGATTTATTATTTATATATTATTATTATTATTATTATTTCTCTAAATTTATTTATATATATTATATTATCCTCATCTAATCTAATGAATAATAATCGATAGAAGCATTTCTCAATTACAAACAAAATCTCATCTCATAGAGAAAGGAAAGGGAACTAACAACGCAACGCCCATTCGTATTCACATTGACTCTGCGTTTCTTGCAACAAACAAAACTCTCTTTATTTCTTCGCCGATTCCTTTTCTTCTTCCATTCCAGGTAAACAATTTTCCTCCCCCTTTTTTCTATGCTATCGTTTTTATCATTTATTATTATTTTCAATTATTGTTAATTCTTCATGTTCAATTTGCGTTATTTTAGGATATAATCGAATCCCCAATTCTTTCTTCACTTTGAATTTTAGGACTTTTCGTAATTATTCTAGTTAACTGCTTCTAAATGTTAGGGCTTGAGCCCCAATTTTGATTCCAAGAGTTGTTTGTTATTGAATCCAGAAACAAGGTCACACGTTTTTTTTTGTTATACTTGTTTGTTTGTTTGTCGGTCCCTGTTCTTTGCTTTATTATTGGTAGAACTGAGTTTGTTGCTTCTTAGTAAAGACATTTTTTAAGGAAATTTGCGTGCTTTGGTTTTTTGGATTATGTAGTGTGATACTGACAATTGGTGTTGTTTGTTCTTCTGTTGATTTTCATTTTGAGTCTATGATAGGCTTGTTATAAATGTATTGCGTTTTTGTTTGGCTTGGATTACTTTCGGTTTTATTTGCTTGTGTTGAGGTGGATGTGAGTGGTTTTTATGACCTTCTTGCATATGTTTGCAGTGGAATTCATTGGTCATTTAACAAATCGACATTGAACTAAATCTTCCTTGACCACTTATTATGCGTTTTGTTTTACTTTGGAATGTTGGAACATAGGTGTGTCATGTGTAAACCTATCAATTTGGCCTAGAAAGGGAGTCTATATAACTGTTAGTAAATAGGTCCAGGCATGTGATGCAACGGCTGTGTGGTTATAACCGACCCAAGGTTTATGATACGTTAATAGGCACCCCTTGAAAAAAAATGAAAAACAAAAAGTTTTGGATAGAACATCATGGTGGAAGTTGATCCATGTAGGCAATCCCACTTAGTGGGATAAGGCTTGTTTTTTTTTTGTTGTTGTTGTAGTAGTACTGTTTCTAGGCAGGATTTAGGGGTTAGACGCTCCTAGTCAAATAACCCTTATAGAATATATCATTACCTCTAAAGTTGTTAGAATGTCATGATTCGTGATTTGAATCACACGGTTTGATGCAATTCAGCAAGCCAATGATTTGCATCATGTGATGGATCATAATTGATTTTAAATTGTGGGATACATGTGTCATTCTGTGCTATTCATATCACCTATTTGAATTGCACGATTCAATGGTTTGTTATTCCTCTTTCTTACTATTCTTTCTCCTTTCCTCATCAAACAAATTAACATGTCACATAAGCTTAAATTGTTGTAAAGAAACTAAAGGGGCACTTGTGTTTATTTTTTCATTTCCATGTTTTTATTATTTAGAAATAGGGGTTTCACACAGCCAATCATGCAGTTGCTTACTTACTCTCCCACCTCATATGGCTTTACCTCTGTTATGTTTCCATTTTGACTAGTAACATATAACTTAGTTTTTGATTTCTGAGATTTATTCTGAAGTTGTTTTGTGAATTGCTGATAAAAAAACTATTACGGCGGCACTCAGAGTGATAAGATGACCTAGGGATTTGGGGAAAAGGACATAAGGGGTTGGAGTTAAAGAGTCATGATAGAACTTTTAAGGCGTGACATTTTTTTAAGGCGTAAGATTAAGAAACAATATCTCTTTAAGTAGTATGCTGCCTCAATCATCTGCGGGGTTGCAGAAGATAGGCATACTGAGAATAGTGATAGAACTTTAAAGCCTATTAGAAAACATGAGACTGTTGCTGCATGTAGGATGTTGAAAAGTATAAGACACTTTAGAAAGCATTTTTGGCTTTATCATAAACTATCAGTTGTCTTCGATTGACTGGTAGAGCATAATCTATTATGTAATGTCTACATAATAGCTTCTGAAATATTACTTCCACCATTAAATGGAGGGATGGACCACTGGTTTGAATTGAAATCCTCCAAGTCTTTGCGTGTACCTATTGTCTTATTAGTTAATATTCACTATTCATAGATTGTATGCTATTTCTCACCTTTTGTTGTCATCCCTGCTGCTGTTTGGTTCATTCAATGCAAAATTGAGTTTGTATCTTCTATTCAAATGAAGAAAATCTACTATGCTTTGCAAACAACAAATTTTCATTCAAACTTTGTACATGCTGATCTAGTGACCATGTTTTTCAAATTATTTCTGCTTCTGATGTGTTGAACTTTAATTTCTCACAACTATCACATTATCTGTATATTTACTGGATAAATATTGTGATTGCAGGTGGACCTTCCATAGTAGCGTGACATCAGTGGTGGAGACATAATATACATAGATGTAGCAGTGGTTATAAACTTATAATGTCTGGACTGATTGAAGGACTTCCTGATGCTGTTGCAATAAGGTGCCTTGCACGCGTTCCCTTCTACCTCCATCCAAAGTTAGAGGTTGTCTCTCGTTCTTGGAAAGCAGCCATTCGTAGCCCAGAACTATCAAAAATACGACAGGAAATTGCTGCATCTGAGGATCTCTTGTGTGTCTGTGCTTTTGATCCAGAGAACGTATGGCAACTGTATGACTCTCTAAGAGATATCTGGATTACCCTTCCTGTTCTTCCCTCAAAGATCAGGCATCTTGCTCACTTTGGTGCCGTATCTGTATCTGGAAAATTGTTTGTCATTGGTGGTGGAAGTGATGCTGTTGATCCATCGACTGGTGATCACGATGGCTGCTTTGCAACCGATGAAGTCTGGTCATATGACCCCATAATCCAGCAGTGGTCCCCTCGGGCTTCAATGCTTGTTCCCCGTTCTATGTTTGCATGCTGTGTTTTGAATGGAAAAATTGTTGTCGCCGGAGGATTCACTAGCTGTAGAAAAACAATATCTCAAGCAGAAATATATGACCCCGAGAAGGATTTTTGGACTCCAATCCCTGATCTTCACCGCACACATAATTCAGCCTGTTCAGGAATAGTGATTGGTGGAAAAATGCATGTACTGCACAAGGATATGTCAACGGTGCAAGTTTTAGACAATGCAGGGGCTAGATGGATTGTGGAGGACTGTGATTGGCTTCAAGGCCCAATGGCAGTAGTCCAGGATGCACTTTGTGTTATGAGCAATGGATTTATCATGAAGCAAGACAAAGAAGGGAAAAAGATTGTAAGTTCAGCAACAGATTTTAAACAGAGAATTGGGTTTGCAATGATTGGACTAGGCGATGATTTATACATGATAGGGGGCGTCATTGGACCTGACAGATGGAATTGGGACATTAAGCCATTATCAAATGTTGATGTTCTAACACTTGGGAGTGAGAGACCAACTTGGCGCCAAACAGCTCCAATGACACGGTGCCGTGGTACCATTGTTGGTTGTACAATTATGAGAATTTAGACCCTCTCTAGTTAGGATCCCATGTACTTTGTACTCGAGGGTATTTGTGTTGATAGCATGCGGTAACAAGGTGAGTTTTTTCTGTGCCTGTTCTGTTTGAAGCATAACCGCAGCTAGGTCCGTCACTAAGCAACCTCACTTTGCTACTTGTCATTTGGTGCTATGCAAATTTTATGGAAGATTGCTTCGCTGGACAAATCAACAATTTCATTTAGTTTTCTTTAACTCTTTTCTGGAGTGGAGGAGGTATCTTAGAGGGATTATGTTCCAAAACATCATAATCTCATAATTTTGTTAATACATGGAAATTAAGTTTGGTTATGAGATGGATTTCATTCTTTCTTCCATCATTTATCATTCTAATTTGTGTTAAAGTAAGACCTAGGATACTTTATGTAAGCTGCAAAATTTTTAAAAAAATGCTTACTTTATGATTTTTTAACAGGTAACTTGTGAAATATGAGCATATATAAACAGAAAAAACATTTACTTTAGAATTGAGTTAATTGGTAACTTTAATTTTGTTACTAATAAAATTAAATTAAAGTTTTACCAGAAATAAAATAAAACTGAAGTTCTAAAATATAGTCCTATATTGAAAATGGCTTAGCGGCATGATTAACCATTCAAAGGTCAAAAGTGTCGCGCCACAAGACAGCGATGCAATCCTAAGACATGATTAACCATCCAAAGATTAAAGTGCCGCGCCACAAGACATGGCGAAGCAATCCCAACACTCTACAAATCGCCATTTATTTTCTATTAATTTTGTTGAAGGCCAATTATAAGAGAAAGAAAGGTTTAACATGTGGTGTTAGGTACAGATGAATTATGGCAGGTGAATGATGTTGAGGTGATTAATGTTAAGATGAATGATGTTGAGACATGTGGTGTTGGATAGAGATTGGATATGTTGGTACCGAAACAAATGATGATAATGATGCGAATTTTTATCATGACAATACTTTGAATGTTATGGAAAATCTGTTACATCATGCTAATGATACAGAGGATACAAGAAAAAAAAACATAAATAAGAGGATTTGAGTGAAAATGATAGAAATGGATGTAATACGAAGAAATATCTCGTTTTCATATTATCAAAAGTTAAGTGCAAGGAATGTCACATGTCTTATCATCTTGTTTAGTTTATCTCAACCAAACAAAAAGACAACTTAGATTTTTATTAATTTTTTTCGATTAAGTGATTTCTATTAATTTAGAATAAGTGTAATGTTAAGTTCATTATTTGATCAATTTTTGGTTTGATTTTTTATTTAAGATAAGTTTAATGTTAAGTTAATGACTCGGTATGTCATTTTGATGTGTTAGTTTATGTTCCACTAGACTTCCATCATTTCGATGTTGTTAATTAATGTTGCTAGTTAATGAATGAAGGTTAATATTTATTAATTGATGTAATCATAAAACAATACTAAAATGATGCATCCAATTCAACTAAAATGGATATATTAGGCCAAACTGAATATACTTATTAATGTTTCTAATTATTAGAAAGATTTCAAGTTCCACATTGGTTGAAGATATAGTATTGAAAGAGTTTATATAGTAGCACCACTCGTCTTACAAGTCGGTTTTATAAGGATGAGTTAGATCAAGCTCTAATATGGTATCAGAGCTCATCGATCAGATCTTGGGCTTCCTACCGTTTAAAATTGATGCGAGACTTGAAGCGTTGGAAAGCTCTTTCAATGCTATATAAGATAGTAAAGTAGAAACATGGATATATGCCAAGCATGGATAGGATAATGATGCTATACTATCATGTATGTTATATGAGCGAGGAGAAATCATGTTCGTGCCATGATTCTTGTTTGGGGTATTAGTCATGAGTTTGGTTAAGCATGTTTATGAACCATGTTATGATATATGCTATGAATTGTGGTTGTGTTGATTGTGTATATTTTCGGTCTATTGTTTACTTGCTTATGTATATGTGATAATATGATTGAAAATTCATAATGATGAGTGAGGAAACCTAGGGTTATAACTAGATAAATGAACTAGAAAGATAACTAGGTTATGAAATTGACTTAGATGGCGATGTTTGGACGCAAGGGTACCTTGGTGTGTGTCGTGGACAAGTAGTCGCTAGAAATATGGTTTAGTTACGAAATAATATGCTTTATATGGAACATGCTATGTTGTTGTGTGATTAAGGTGAACGTGATTACCTTGTGATTGTCAAATATAATCACGTCGTGTTTCTATCTAATCATGTAGTCAGAAATAACCCCTTGATTGTGCCGTCCCAATTTGCGATGCTTATATAGAGTAAGAATTGGGATGTACGCACCGATACTTGAATGACCTGGGTTTGAATCCCAAAAGCGGTGGATTTCATGGTGGGTGAAAATTCCAAGGTAAAAGACTTGAAATTGGTTTAGAGTCCCATAGAAAGTGACAATTCTTAAGGTGGATGTTATCCTTTAGAATCTGAAATCCATGCGTATGTCGAAGTATGAGATATGATCCATGACCCAGGTCAATAACCCTAGATGTAGGGCTTGCCAGGGAAAGATACATATGATACAAGGATCCGTGACCCGTGTCGATAATCCTAGATGTAGGGTTAGCCTGGGAAAGATACCTTGGTATGGTTTTCGATTAGTGATTGTTTGAGTTGATGAACTCATGAAGCATGTTTTCATACATTGCGAGTTTTATGTACTTAAGTCTTTTTCCTCTTTGGACTTGAGTTAGGATTTGATTAAAATCTTGTAGAGTCGAGTGGACCCATAAGATATGGAAACTCATTGAAATTATTATCTCATCCCAATATTGTTGTTGCGTTTCAGGTATTATTTACCGGTTATATATCTACAAGAGGAGTTGTGCATTGATGGTTTAAGGGATGTTGATTATTGTGATCTTCCGCTGTGGAGTTGTGTACAATGAAGATATTGTACATGGTTCTTAGATTTTATTCTTAGGCTTTTCATTGTATAACATATCTCTTTGATGTTTAGTTTGGACATGTGTATATAATGATGCCATTAGGCTCTTATGTTGTGTCGGTACTATAAATTAACGCTTGTATGGTATTATTCTAGATATATATTATACGAGTTGTTACACCAACTTCCTCTGCTGCTTCATATCTAATGGTTAATAAATAATGAAATATTAATGATTTAGAGGAAAGATAAAACCAAAAAGTAATCCAATGGTCACATTTAGTGTTGTTCCTAGGACAGTAGAGAATAAATTGGAGAGGATCTAGATCCATAAATATGTTATTATAATCTTTCACTTCATCATAATATCAATCAATAGCCGCTTCTAGTTTTAGTGTTCCCCCTGCGTAAATTCAAGAAAGCATAACCTACTATGCCAAAATGAATTTGGTGAACAACAAGAGATATCTTACCCTACAGGGTGGAAATCCCCATAATTTCTTTCCAACATTATTAACCGTTGTAGCCATTCTAAACACAATGAAGTTACCATACCAATAATTAGGTCTCCTCTGCTTCTTCGAAGAAGATGAATAAACCCTCAATTCAGGACTATTAGTGTCGTTTCCTCATTACCAGACACTTTTTGAGAGGGAGACAAATTTGTAAAAAATATTCTTCTTCTTCATTTTTGGAATGGAAATGCCCTAATTTTAGCAAAGTTGAATAAGAAAGCAAGGTTGAAGAAGAAAGTAAGTCTGAAAAGAACACAATGAAGCCTAATTTCACAAATATTATGGGTTTTATAACATGTGATCTAATTTGGGTGCCACGTTTTAGTGACAAAGACGAAAGGTTAAAATATTTAACACCGTTTCATGAAAATGGATGGAATTGACAAACTTGAGACAATTAGTAAAGTTGAGGGACCTAAATGATTGTTTTTAAAATTAAGGGACCAATATGAACCTCGACCAAGAGATATTGGACAAAAAATTATATTAAACCTACAAATTTTCGTAAGTTAGATGGCTTGAGAGTGAAAGATCACTATGTAGTCAATTTGACTCGCCTTGTTAAATGGCATTAAAAGATGATAAAGAAGGATGACAACCTTTGGAGTAACATCATAGGTGGAAGTAAGGTTTATAAGTTTAAGAAAACTACATTATGGTGTATTTCTTTCATGGCTCATATTAGTTAGAGGTTTGAGATTGATTCACTGTTGGCATGTCTAAGAGAGAGGATGATGGTCTTCATAAGTCTTCTTAGGAGGATCCTTGGTTAGGGAATGTGTCTATCAAAATTAAGTTTGAGTGACCTTTTTTAATTTTGACATAAATAGATATAACATGGAATCTTGATTGAAAGGAGTTTTGAGTCTAAAAATGTAGGTAGACGAGAGGTCTCTTTTTTAGGAGCAAAATCTTTTTAGAAGTATAATGTTTTTTTAGAAGTATAATGACCCTCTTTTAGGAGCAAAATTTTGGCGCTGCTTGATTGTTTGTTAGTTTTTCTATAAAGATAAAATTAAATTTCTACATTGAATATTATCTTGATATTAAGTATATTTGTTTTAAAAATTAATTTATAAAAAATTAAAAATTTAACTTGAAAGCTTCTTATTTAAAAAGAAAATTAACCATGTCTTTATAATGACATATCATCAGTTTAATTTTTAAATTATTGAATTAATGTATCTAATCTAACAACTGATCAAATACATTAATTATTTAATAAATTTAAAAATTAAATTATCTTTTATACAAAAGAACAAAGAAAGAAAATAATAGTATAATTTAGTCTTTATAATAAAATTGTATGACATTATTATCTTTTTCTGAAAATAAAATTTTATGTAATCAAAATAATTATTTACAGAACGACCAAAAGATCCAACTAAATAAATCTGTTAAATTAGTAAAATTAAACTATCTCATCAAAGCAACATGCTCACGTAATTTGGGTTTTAACATAATTGTATGACATTATTATTAAAAGAACTAGAAGTTACAGCAAAAATTAAAATAATAAAAAGCAACTGATAAGAATTTTTCTTTTTAAAATATTAGTAAAAAGTAAAATTGATGTATTTATTAGGAAGAAAGATACTAGTATATATATTTTTCTTGAAAAAGATGAAAATACTTTACCTAATATAAAAAGACATTTATTTTGATTTTTTGTTTTCCATGCTAATAATTTTTTTTTTACAGTGGCTGACTAAGATAATGCTTTAACGAGAGTACGAAAAAGCCTAATATACTCGGAGGGAGCATCGAAGTGAAGCGGCAAACCCTAAAACTGAGTTTGAAACCACGGTAGCTACCACAATGGACGAAGAAGTTGCCGCCGAAACCAGAAAAGACACTGAAGTAGCGCCGGCACTCATCGCCGTCCACCCAGACCGACACTCCGCCGCCGTAGCAGTCGGACCGGAGCTCCGCGTCTTCAACCTCCTGTAAGTTTACCTTTTCCCAACTCCATATTTTCATTCAAATTATCCATTCTCAACATGCCTACAGTGGCAATTGTGCAGTTTCTTTAGTTGACGACTCCGTCACCGGTGAACAACCCTTTCATAAAGACAATATTAGAGCCATTCGATTCGGAGCTAAAGGAAAACTGTTCGTATCCGCTGGTGATGATAAAACCCTAAAAATTTGGTCAACGCAATCCTGGCATTGCGTTTCCACTGTGTCGTCGGAGAAGAGAGTTACTGCTGTTGCTATAAGCAACGAAGGATTGCACGTGTGTTTCGCTGATAAATTCGGTCTGGTTTGGGTTGTGGATCTTAATCAAACTTCGCAGTATAAGAAACTAACACCGACACCGCTTCTTTCTCATTATTGCAGTATCATCACTAGCTTGGTCAGTTGCAGTTTATGTTTGTTCTTGTTTTGTTTAACTTGTTTTGTGCTTCTTTCTTCTGAATTTGTGATTTCTGAAGGAGTTTTCGCCAGATAATCGGTTTATTATCAGTGCTGATAGGGATTTCAAAATTCGTGTAAGCTATTATTTCGATTGGTATAATGAGTAATACTAGTTGTTTGTAATTTGATTCTGTTTTTTTCTTTTGTTTGTGTTTATAATCATGTTCATTTCATATTACAGGTTACTAATTTTCCCAAGAATCTCTTAAATGGAGCTCACGAGATTCAGAGTTTTTGTCTCGGTCATACAGAGTAAGAGTTGCTTTTATTAATCTTGTATATATGTATGTATGTGTATATCATTTATAAGTGATCTAAATTGAGAACTATGATTTATTTATTCATCATTAAATCAAAAGAACTTTTTAAGTATTACATTTTCCATATGGCAATGAGTCTCACCAAAAAATTACTAAGAGACGTCATACTATTTGAACCCTTTTGTTTAGTGAAAATCTTGGGACTAAACCTGTCTCTTTTCATGTTTACCTGAGTGGAAGTGTTGACTCCGAATTGGAATCATGTCCAAGCTGTGTCCTCAACGTGTAGGAGCTAGGACAAAATATTTTTATATTCTGACACCATTACACCGGAATGGAGTGTCCGACATATGGGTTTTGTATCAGTGTTGGACATCAATACATCTTGGATATTAAGATACACCTTCAATTTTAAGTTGAATTGTCAATTATAATTTTATTTTGGCATTTGATTGCAAGAAGAGTAGATTAGACTGAGAGGAGTCAAAACTATATGAGAAACTATTAAGAAAGATCTCAAGATTAACAAATTGGATAGAAATCTGATCCATGTTCCCGACTTTACTTAGTGGAATAAGATTTGGTTGTTGTTGTTTGACATTTGATTGTAATTTATTTCAAATGATTACGTTAGGAGCATCTTATAACAATATTTCAATTCCAGTTATTGTCAGCTGGATTCTTTCCCTATGTTCACTCTTCTCCTAAACAAATGAGTGATCCATTTTTTGATTAAAGATAAGTGAAATTTGTATTTCAGTTTTTTAGATTTTTATATGTTGCCAATATCTATTTGCAGGTTTGTTTCCTGCCTTGCTTTTGTTCCAGCTCAGGAAAGCCCTCATAGTCTTCTTCTATCTGGCAGTGGTGATTCCACAGTTAGTGATTCCTACATTTCTTGATGACTCGGGCATCCTGTTTACTTTATCTATAATTCTGTTTTAAAGTGAGAGTAACATATATTTCCTTCTGCAGGTACGATTGTGGGATATCTCCTCTGGAGCACTCTTGGATACTTGTGAGGTTGCAATTAAGGTATTTTTATATTTCTCAGATGCTCAAATAGTTTGTATTTCTTCTTTTTTCACTTTATTGTTAACGTTTTTGGAAATTATTACTGGACTAGTTACTCGTTACCATAAAATAAATTGTAGTAATTTTAAACAGGCTGATATATGTTACCTCTTGTTGTCATATCATACTTGATGTTCACTTTCTTGTTCTTCATCTTCTGTTTCCAAAGGCAGGGCTTCTAGAGTCCGATGGTAATGCAGAGGAGCATGACCATGCTGTTACTGATTTATGTACCACCCTGGATGGTTTGCTTGTTGCGGTGGCCATTCAAAGGCAAGTGTCTCGCTATTATATTCTGTCATATTTCTCTCCAAGAGAACTTAGTATGGTTTACTAACTAGTTTGTTTGATATCACTGTAGCTTGCGTGGAATTGTATTGTTGAGTTGCAATGTTTCTGCCCAAACACTTTCTTTTGCCAAGGTATTGTTCTCTGACAACACTTGATCGAAAGGATTTTTATCATTATTTCCAATTTAGTTGGTCTCGTTTATCTCTAGTTGTCTATATTTTTTGGATGATGTTTGCTTTTGCAAATCCTCCCGGAATGAAAATACTCTTCTCACGGAATGCAATATAAGCAATCGTAACTCATTTTTGTTTGGAATGTAATATAAGCAAATGACAACTTTTTAATGATGATATCTCTTAAATGCCCATCATTTAATTTAACCTTTTATGTTTCCAATGACATAGTTCGGTATTAGCTAGTGGTAATTTAGGCAATATACTTAACTTTTTATTGGGATTGTATAAATTCAATGTGATAACTAATTCTCTTAATATATGCAATATGATCAATTTTTGCTTATAATTCATTCTGAAGAGAGTATTGGTTTGGGAAAATATTTGTTTCTAAAGGCAGAAATTTATACTAGTGGCAATACTGCAGGTTGTTTCTATTGCAGGAGAGACCTTTATCCCCACCTGCCTGGCAAACAGTTCCCCGACAAAGGAATTGTGGATGGTTACAGGCATCTCTAGTTTACCTGGTTATGATTACCCGTCTTTGGCTCGTGTCCTAGTAATTTCTGGTATTGATGTTGAGCAAGAGCCAGTTGTTCTGGAAGATGATAAGATTCCCGGTGGAGAAAAGCTGCTAGAAACATTACAAGGAACCACATCTGTTGATGACAATGCATTTTTGGCAGCAGCTGAAGCTGTCAAAGCAGCAATGTGTAACCTATTAATAAAGAAGCATTATCCTTTTGAGAATAGAGAATATAGAAAGAAAACCAGAAATGATAAAAAACTCAAGGAATAACAATATGCGATCAAATTTTGTTTTTAATTATTTATGTAGCTGTTTAGCTCAGTTTTTTCTTGATTCTCAAAGACTATTCTAGACTTCTTGTGTCCCCTGTTATTTGTTTTCTGATGAATGAGTATCTCCAAATGTTAAAACCGTATATATTGCCATCAATTTTATGGCCAGCTTTTTTCATTTGTAGCTCAAGTGAGGCAAGTCGACTTCCTTAGTCGAGTCTGAATCCCAAGCTGAATGCACCTGTACAAACATGCACCATGATGCCTTGAGCAGATAAGTTCAATGTAATATTGAGTTCCCTAGATGCTATTGCTTGTTAACATTTGGGTTTATGTTACTAGGTTCATCAACCTTTCTATTGCTTGCATGTATCTTTGAAGCAAGTTGGACCCCTTTCTGGATCTGTCAGAGGATTGGAGGATAGTATATGGCTAAATTAACTTGCACGATAAAAAGTGCTTATAAAAAAAACCAGATTTAGAATGAATGCATTCAAATATTGAAAAACTGGTTTTCAATAGAATCTAATAAAAGACATGAAATGCATCCGGCCTGTAATTGGTAGTTTTAGGTTTACGATCATAAAAATAAACCCCAACTTGTTAAAAATAATAATTTTGATTTGGGTTGATTTTACAATTTATTTTTATGACCCTCGTCTCTACATAAGCATGATTAATCTGATAGTGGAAAATCTAAAAATTTCATATTCTATGGGCGGAGAAGTGACAAAGATTGTCAATTCTTCTTTGTTTGAAGCGGTTAACGTGAATAAGTTATTGTGGAAGTTTGAAAATAATGGGAAATTTTACTTCGTAGCACTTATGTTACTGGATAAAAGATGTTACTTTGGAAAATAAAGACCCCTCTGAGGGTTAAATTTTTTTTATGATGTTTATATAGGAATTATGTGCCAATTAGAATGCAATTAATAGACAAAGGCGTTCAATGTCCTATTCATTGTGGTGTATGTGGTGAAAAAGTTGAAGGTTAAGTTAAGCATTTATTTTTACATTGCACAAAATGTGTTGAGTGTCGGGAGAAAGTGGGTCAGTTGTCTTTGTTGTAATAATGTCTCTTTTGCTAAAATAGTTTTTTCCCCCTGTTTTAAATGAAAATCAACATGCAGTGTTCTCAACCATCTTGTGAATTATTTGTAAATATAGAAACAATTAAATATGGAACCACATTGAAGACTCTCTAGACACTATTTGTAATCAGACTTATTATTTGTTCTTAGGATGGAGGAATGTCCAACAACTTCGGTCGAGCAATAATAATCAAATTTAAAGGTATACAAATATTATGTGGAGCAAACTTTTGATCGGACGTCTCAAATGAAACATCGACACATCTTTGTCTAGTAACAAGGTAGGAATATATGCTTGCATTCGAGACGACAATGGATATTTTGGAGCAGCTTGGACCGAGTGATTTTCCCTTATTACTGATGTCGATATATGAGAAACTTTAAGCCAATTTATCCTTAGTAAACGAAAATAAACAGTTGAAAAAAAATTCTGAGCTCAATTTATCAAAATGATTTTTCCCAACTCCCCCTTTCCTAAAACTAATATATTTGTTATCCCAGGAGCCCAACCTCCTAAAAAGGACTTCCAACATCAGTTGTTAGATAAACCATTTTCAAGGATTCTCTCTCACCGACAAATTAAGATACTTGATTGAGATACCCAATTGAGGAAGTTAAATGCCAAACTCATAAAGTTTTCTTGCACATTAATTCACATTAAAAAAACTCTTCTAAAAATTAAACTTAACACTCGGCACAAGATGAAACCTTCTAAAACCAAATTGAGAACTCAAAGATTCTCAATCATAAGCCTCCTGATATAAAACATGTCATATGCATACTGAAAATGACATGCCTGTGTTCCAATATGGATTACGAAGAAATAACTAAATCTATTAACATTTTATGTTCTATTCATCATTACATCAAACCCTTATGCGACAAAAAAAAAAGAGCAAAAAGATCTCATTGTTTTCATGTCTAATGATCCAATATTAAACTAGGCAAAAGTGACACGGTCTATATCTTGTGTTCAATATATACATGAGGGTAAAAGATTAATTGTACACATAAACATTATCACAGAAAAGTTTCATCAAATCACATGACATTTTTGTGACATGGGCAATAGTTATGTGTTGTTAGATATATCTCATTGTATATTATATTAAATGGGTGATTAAATATAATTGCTAACGTCATGAGAACCTGTAAAGGTCACACACATAAGGATAGATTGATGAGAGATAAAATGAATAAGTGAAGCTTATCCAATTGTGGGATCTTGCAATGCATTAGCGATATTTGAAAGATAAGGATAACTGTAAGGTACAATATACTTAAATAAAATACAGAACATTGTAAGTTACAATGTACTTAAGTGGAATACAAAGCACCATAAGGTACAATGTAATTAAGTAGAATAAGAAACATTGTAAGGTATAACACATTTAAGTGAAATATGATACACAATAAGGTAAAATATGCTTAAGTGGGCTTGTTCATCTTGCAACCCACACAAGTGGTTCTTTAAATAAAAAAACTTGTGCTGAAGTATTTGAGCTTGACCAAAATCTAGTTTGTGAAACCCTAGCAGCTGAGAAACCTAGAGTCTCTCCCCCTCTCTCCCTCTCTCTCTCTCTCTCTCTCACACACACACACACACACAATGTCTTCAATTAGATCAACTAACACTGAGATTAGAGATGCTTTGTTTGTGTGGACCGAGTAGAGGTGTTATCACTCATGCAATGCTTGTGATTTCTATATGGATTTAACATCAAGGATTAATCTCATGTCTATTTGTAAGGATTCACCAAAGGGAAATTTTTGATTTCCATTACGTTTATGCTCACAATTTCCCTTCACTTAAGATATCCCATGAAAATAGACCTGGAATAGTAAGAGGTTGGGGTGTTTTTAAAGGAAGTTGAGGAAGAGGAAGGGGTCAAAACCCTACAACAAAGATGTTATATAGTGTTTTCGATGTTAGTAGTTAGAACACTATCAATATGAGTGTCTTGATTGGGCGAAAAATGCTACTTATATTGAAGTTGAAGACAAATAAGAAAAAGATATATTATTGATGTTCTATGTTGAAATCAAACATGTCGAGAAGGAAGAAACGTGTTTCTGGTTGCAACAATCATGAATTGAAACAAGGAGTGGTTCTTAGATCTGGATGAAGGCTTCAACATACAATAAAACTTAGAAATGACAGTAGAATGACTGCTATCGAAAAAGACAATGTTTGTATGCAAGTGAATGGATTTACTTAGGAAATTTCGAATTTTTACTATATTTCTGAGTTAAATAGAAATTTGTTAAGCATATGTCAACTTCAAGATAAAGACTTATCTATTTTGATTCAACATGGAAAATATATGATATATCATTAAAAAAAGGATTAATTGTGGAGACAATCATGAGTAGAATAGAATGTTTTGTCTGGTGGCTTCCATGATGAAAAATGAATCTGCATTCTTTCAAAACCTGTAAGAAAATGAATATTATCTTTGACATTGTTGGTTTCTGATCGATAAATTAGAAAGTGTATTAATATGCAAAAGTAGTAATATTGAGAAATCACAAAATATCAATCTCGAGGTTTGCTTTATATTTTAGAGTTCTTTTTTATTTTATTTTAGTTAAACAAAAAGGTACTCGGGAGTTTTGGTTGGATTGTTTGCAATTAAAATAAAGTGTGAGTAAATTGAATGAAATAATAAATAATATGAGAAAGCATGCTAGAGATGAGAGTTTGAATTTAAATTCGTTGTAAATTCCTAAATTGATTTGTAACAACTTAAATTATTCCTACCGATTATTGGTTCTCAAGTATATTTATCCCTAATATCTTAGTGAATAAATCCTATCCCTTAGTTGAATGTGATAGAACCCCAAGCATTAAACTAACAAAAACAATGCAGTTTCTAGTCGATAATCCTATCCCTAGATGATACCTAAGTTAGAATATTCCTATCAAACGTCACTGTTGAAATCCCTTTCAAACAGATAACTGGATTCAATTATCAGTTTATTAAAAAGATCATAGCGTTAAGAACAAATACGAATAAATCGTAATGGAATAAAATAATGCTATTACAAATATCAATTCAAGAATTTAAACTAACTATAAAAAAACAGTGCCTCATTCCTAACATAAGAGGATTTATCTCCTCATAATAGTGAAAGAAAACATAATAAAAGTTATAAAAATTACATAATGATCACAAAGAAGGAAACTTTAATGGATGGATTCGTTGAATTTAGTGCTTGCCGTTGTTTCTATCGCGTTTGCCTTGCTCCAAGATGATATTTTTCCGTCCCAATGCAAGATAGATCAAGAAAATTAGGTTTCCACCATTTAAACACATATTTTTGGCTTTTAGGACGATTATGAACGCTCATACGCATATGGGGACGCGTCCTATGCTGCCATACACGCCTGAATAACAAATCATATTTTTACACTTCTATACTTGTCTGGGACGCGTCTGGCTAGAGGGAAAAATTCTGAATTAGTCTTTGGTGTCTTCATAAGAGTTATATCCCTTGATATTAGCCTTCATTTTCCATCGGTCCCACGTCAATCCTAGTTACGAAGCTCTAGATATGATCAAAATACTACACATATATCATGATGTAAAACTAGCTGAAACATAGACTTTGTGAATCCTTCTAACAATTTGTTGTGTTCTTTTTCCAACCATTTATTTGACTTCCTCCAACCTACAAAGCACATTAATCCATTCCCAAAAGATCATATGACACATGAAATATTCTAAACATTGAAATCATCATGCAACAAATAAAGTCTAAGAAATCATCTAAATTCGATATGCAAGAACTGATATAACATCAAATCTACTACTAAAACAATGATAAAACATAGTAAAATGGTGACTAATCAATTTGGTCTCTTAAGCTATGAAGGAGTGAGGACACTTTTTTATGAGAAAATGTTAAATGGGTTGCCTTTAATCAACATTACGAAGAATGTATGTATTGAATGTTTGATCGGCAAACAACATATAAACCTTATGTCTAAAAATAGCTTATGGAGAGCCTCAAATAAAATTCAACTTGTGAACACAACTATATGCGGATAAATTAAACCATAATCAAACAACGATAAAAGGTACTTCCTAAGTTTTATAGATGATTTCACTTGTAAGGTGTGAGTTTACTTCTTACATGAAAAATTAGAGGCTTTTGCGATGTTCATAATTTTAAAGCTTATATTGAAAAGGAGTCAAATGCATATATCACCTCTTTGAGTTAGAAGAATTTTGAAAATTTCAAGGCTTAAGAAGACAATTGATTGCAGCATATACTCCTAAAATAATGGAGTTGCTAAGAGAAAAAATAAGACGTTAATGAGCATGGTGCACTATATGTCAGTTAAGAAACATGTTCGTAAAATGTTTTGGCCCGAAGTTGTAAAATGGAGTGTACATATTCTCAATAGATATTCTACATTGGCTGTGCAAAATAAAACTCCAAATGAGGTTTGGAGTGGGTTGAAGCCAACAATTAATTACTTTTGAGTTTTTTAATGTGTGGCTCACGCACATATTCAATACTAGAAAAGAAGCAAGTTTTGAGTTTTTTTTAAAGAAGATGTATGTTTGAATTGGGAATAAAAGATGAATGCATAACAAATATTTTAGAATGGAAAAATTATTATGAGAATGACATTGAAGAGGGAGTATAGAGAAATAAAGAGGGAGACAACAATGATGATACAATAAATTTGGTCTAATCTAATTCATTTTTCAGTGAGTCACATGAAGATGACTCACTAAATATGATTGAATAGAGGGTAAGAAAAGCCCCTTCTTGGATGACATATTATGAAATTCATGAATGCTTATATGATAAAAATAATTTGAATGCAATGATGATGCTAACTGAATATGACTCACTCTCGTAAAAGGAAGCTAACAAGAGCAATAGGTGGAAGGATGCAAAGAGGGAAAAAGTTGAACTAATAGAAAAGAATAAGATTTGGGAACTTACTGTTTTATCAAATGGAAATTAACCAATTGAAGTTAAGTAGATTTATAAAATTAAGTTCAATGAGAACGGAGAGATAGATAAATATAAGGCGAGACTAGTGGCGAATGGGTATGCACAATAATATGAAATTGACTACACTAAAGTATTTACTCTGGTGGCCAGAATGAATACCATTCAATTGATACTTTCTTTGACCATCCAACACAAATGAGATGTTTTTCAGTTGGATGTGAAAAGTCCATTTCTTCATCGTGAACTTAATAAAAACATGTTTGTGAAGCAACCATTAGAATATAAGAAGAAAGGTGAAGATGACAAAGTTTACAAGCTGAAAAAGGATACAAAGTCTAAATGAATTAGTGTATCAAATGTATGCTCGTAAAGTCTCAATTAGATTTGGAATGAATAATAGTAACTCAGTGCAGACTATTATAGTGGTAGGAACAAATTTATAAAAGAGCGAAGAATGAATTAAAATTGATGCAACTTTATACACGAAGATGGTTGGTAGTTTAAAGTATTTGATTGCAACAAGACCCAGTTTAATGTATGAAGTAAGTCTCATTAGTAGAGTCATGTCAACTAACTCTCATTGGCTTGTATAATAAGGATACTTAGACACCTCAAAGATACAACTAAATTATGTATTTTTTTTTTAAATAAAAAAGGAGGCAATTCAAATTTAATGGTATACATTAACAATAATTTTGTTGGTGATTTGGAGGACCGCATGAGCTCTTCTAAATTCTTATAAAATATGGATTTGAATGGTGATTTGGATAACCATAGGAGCTCTTTCAAATTTTTAGAAAATGTGGATGCATCTCCGTTCAGGCATTCTATTATTTTTGAATCATGAGTAAGATTATATATATCTAAACTATTTATTCTCAATAATCACATGACACTCTCTCTTGTGAAAAAAAAACATTCTCATAAAACTAACATGATAGTTATCAATTTCAACGATGAAATCATGTAAACAGTTTACCTAAAATGAGAGAGGTACATACTTGATTCCACTAATGAGATCATTAAAAACATTCATATCTCTCATCGCATTTAAATGAATATCTTGATCAATCCCCTTTCTCTTTCTCTCTTCAAACTCTCACAAAAGTCTTTTTTTAGACATTAAACTAGTAACATATAGAACACGCGCGACTCAAAAATCATATTTAGTGTATGCATTGACAACACAACATTTTTTTTTACATCCATATCCAAACACACATCCACAAAGTCATCATCAATCAAAGTAAAAAAAAAAGCTTTTACCTTATTCTAAATTGAGAGAATTCCCTCAGTATTGTCCACAGAAAGAAGATATGTCCAATCACAAACCAAACCTCCCCATAAACCAAAAAGAAAGGAATTAAAAGAACATATTATATTGATTTCGAATTATGTTAATCTATTTCGCTTAAAGAATCATATTTGTTTTAAGAAAATCATTGCATTAATGCCGAAAATAAACCAAAATTCTAAAAATAGAATTCATAATCAAATGATTACCTCAATTAATTGTTTAAGCTTCAATGCTGAATAATAGTTTTTTCTATTTATTATCATTGGTTAGTACAAGCATCTACAAATCAACCATGCATTACTTAACGTGTTCATGTCCAGGTAGTTGACCTAAGTTTTAGTTTGAATGGCGTGCGGTGTTTTACTTATGTATGTAACCATTGATTAATAGATTTTTCTAAGTTAAAAATAAATAGAAGAAGAATTCATTTTGATAACCACCTATAATTAGAGCCGTAGGTGAATTTTAAAAAATTGAAGTATAACTTCAAAGATCTGTAAAATTAATGGACCGGAATTTTAAGAAATAAATGATTCCTAAAACAAATAATTATAATAAGTTAAAGGGCACTAAAATTAAAGTTAGGCTTCAAGGCCCAACATTTTCTTTTCAGATTAGTGATAGTTGGGTGTGAAGACCAATGGTAATTTACAATAGTAGAAGTGATAGTTGTAGTCAAAGGTGATTGTAGTGGTGTTCAGGGGTGGTCAAAATAATTCTTATATTATTGGTTGTTAGGGGTGGACAGGAACCGATGGCCCAACCCAACCCAGGAATAACCGAAAGAAAAAATGTAAATGGGCGGACCCAAACGGTCCAACGGGCCCAACGGGCGAAAATTGCGGGTTCAATTGGTTTTAAATGGGCGGTCAGGGTAGAAATGACTGGACCGCGGGTACCCTGACCCACCCGAAGCCCATTTTCCAAAAGATGTTGTTTTCATAACTCAGCTCTCATTTCCCTGTTCCCTCATTTTTTTCACTTTAACGCAAACACTCTCTCTCTCTGTCTCTCAGATGAATGAAACCCTATTAGAGCGATCTCCACTGTTTCTCTTCTATTTTCATCAATCACCACCACCGTTGCTCACCCTCAACTCCACCACAAGGAACCCCTAGCCAACCACCATAGCACACAGTTACTCTCCTTCACCGACACCACTACTCGAACAAGAAGAACACACACCATCTCCTTCTCTCACCGACCTTCATGAACACCATTTGAAGTTAAGATCTTCGGTCTACCATTGTTCTTCTTTCATTTGCAAGGTTGGTGGTTTTGATTCAGTTTTAGTGTTTTGTTTTGTTAGATTTTTCTATTTAGGGTTTTGAATTGGGTTTGGTTTTGATTCATCTGATAGTAGTTCTTGGTTTTGGTTCTGATTTAGATATTGCAGTTATTGAAGAGGGCTTGTATTCCAGTGGTTGGTTGAATAGAGGGCCAAATTGAAGTTGTGATCTTCGATCTAATTTGTTGTTTTGATTTTTGATATTGTTGTTTTGATTTAAACAAATGGCTCAAGGTCAAAGTAGCAGTATGGAAAAAGTTTTAGAGTTGGGACAATGTAACTGTAAGTGTATTAAACTCCTTTCAATATTGTTTGTATGATGGATCAAGGTCAAAGTAGCATGGATGATTGGTTAGTTCACAATTTTGTATGGGCTTGACATTTCATTTGAATGTGTTGTTTGATTGTTTAAGCTAGGTAAAAGAATGGTCTATAAAGGTATTGCGGTTGATTGAATTATCCATCTTTTCTATAACTTCTAAATTAATTATTTCTAACAAGCTGATATTCCTGTATTGTGTCAGATTGTGAATTGGAGAGCATGCCTGAAATTCCCCGAAGAACCTAAGATATCAGCTGAAGCTAAGGATCTCATCTGTAGCTTGCTATGTGATGTTGACACGAGACTAGGAACGAGGGGAGTAGACGAAATAAAGGTAAAGACTCCCATGGGAATAATGTTTGTTTGGGCAACTGCTCTATAAATGTGATTTTGATTAGAATTATTTTTGCCAAATTGATTTGGTTACAATTGAGTTTAAAGTACAGTAATTAATGTTCAAGTGATTTTATACTTAAACAGTTGGTTTGATGTAAAACTTACAGTAAAATATCCAACTCAGTGCAAAAGCTACTTTATCACTCTTCGTTAAATCAAGATTTGGATTCCAAAATATTTGGCATGACAGTAGCTAAACAGGATGTTTGATTTACCTTTTGGAGTGTCTAAAGAGATTTTTATACCATGTTAATTTAAGGGTCCATTCCATGTAGTGTGAAATGGCTGGCATTTTTACAATGTTATATAGGGATAAATAAAGCTAAAACCTGAAGGTGCTACTACTGTGTTTCTGGATTTCTTAATTGCAGTTTTTTTCTTTGTTCTTTTAGCTAGTTCATATATTATTTATAAAAATTATAACTTCCACTTTGTTCTTTGTTCTTTGTTTATTACTTGTTGATGGTTCATGAACTTTAAAAAGCTCAGTTATATATATGGTTTTACACTTTGTTCTTTTAGCTAGTTCATACATATACTCTGCTGGTACTTTCTAATTGGTCACCTTTAGCTAGTTCATACATATACTCTTTTTAATAAATGTACATGACAGGGCTCATGAAGATATGGTTGCATAGCAACATTCTTGGAATTGAAAAAGATATATCATAAAAGTTCTGTAAAATATTGGATACATAGATATACAATAAAAGATGAATAATTGCTTTCATATTAACCTGTTTATATTATATTCATATGTTGATAGAAGTAATGATTTTTTTTTGTTCTCTAATGTTAAATTTACTTATTCGAGCCTAATGAGTAAATAGTTTATTTAAATTTTATATAATTTGGTATATTACAAATTTATTAATATTAAGTTTACTTAGTTTTAAATTTATAAGTATATTAAAACTGTTTCAAAAGGCAAAAAAATCTTATTGGACCTAAAAATGTGGTCAATCTCATAACCCGCACAAACCGTGTAGATGCACTCGCAACCCGATTAAACCCAATCCGTCAAATCCGATTTCAAATTTGGGCGGTAATGGGTCTTATAAAGTCAACCGCGGTTTGGATTGGGTGACACTTTTGGGCCCGAACCCACCCAACCTGGCCCGTTGTCCACCCCTACTGGTTGTAGGTGATCAATGGTGGTCGGAGGTAGGCATACTGGTGGTAGGTGGTTGTCATAGTAATTGTTGGAATCAGGGCGATGATGGGTGGTGTATTAACTTTAAAACAAAAATAGGAATTTCAAAACAATAGATATATTTAAGTTTTAGTGAAAAAATATTTTGAAATTAAGTAGAAAAACTAAATCAACACTATTTTTGCCGATCAAATTTTAGTTTTTTTTTATTTGTTAAAAGTACAATGAATGACAACCCCTTGTGGTATAGGATTCTCAATGGATTTTAGGGTTGTTTTTAATGGAAAATTAAGACACAATAATATACCAATACATATCGGATATAAAATTTTCCAGATTTGTAGAAATTTTGAGGATCAATAACAAATATAAGACGACAAATCAAACAAATAAAGACACAAAAGAACACCGATACTTTTAACGTGAAAATCCCCTCAATACGAGAGTAAAAACCACGAGTCGTCCATACCAAATAAATAACTCCACTATAATCAATTAAGGGTACAAAAGAGTCTTAAAGTGACTCACAAACTAGTTCTAACAACCACAAATTACAAAGCAAACTAACTTACAAATAAGAATAAAAAAGCTGATTTATTTTCTCAAATCTGCAGCTTCAGTGCGAAGCAGATAACTCTTACCTCAAAGGTTGTTTTGAAATTTGAAGCGGTCAAAAATTAGATACATGTGTTACGACCTGTCCTCCAAATTTGAGCTTAATCTGACGGTTAACGAATCAGGGATGATTGATTTAGTGAGTTTGGTTGGAGAAAAATGGGAATGCATTTCTCTCCTATTTTCTCTCTTTTGAATTCTTATTTTCTCTCTATCTATTTCAACCCTAATTGATTATGTAAGACCCCAATTTTGACCCTAAGATCCCTCATGCTCTTATCATCATATGCATTAGCATTGGAATCACACCTTGGTATCCTCCTTACCCCTCATTCATTGGGTTTGCATTGAGAGAGATCACCAAGCACAATTTGATTGTATCATACTTCATTTTTCATTATTTACTAACCAAAAAACCAAAAAATATGTCAATATATAGTTTGTTGCTTTTGTAGGTAGTATGTATGCTCACATATGCTCCATTAAGCACATATCTAGGGTTTAAGACCCTCAATGCATGGAGTTCAATCAAGAATTGGTTCACATTGACTTTAAGTATCATATATGGATTCCCATGATCTCCAAATGTTATTTTGATCAAGAAATTATCAAGAGTTTGGAGTTGGTTTACCTTGGAAACCCTAATTCATCTGAGTATCTTATGTAACTTCTTCAACAAGTTTCTTCACCAATTGATCAAATATTTCAAGGTATACTTCACATTTCATCATCTTAGGCATATATAATCCTCCATGAGTCCCAAAAGACAAGAGAATGTCAAGCTAGCAAGTTGGTTCATGGTGGTTGACCAGAGGAATTCAACTGATTAAAACTGGGGTTCCCTAGACCCTATCTCCTACAATTTGTGTCATATGAAAATTATTCCAAGAGAAAAAAAGTTACTCTAAATGACATTCCAAGCAACTTTCATATTGAGGTCTAGAGCTAGTTTTGCTTGGAAAGTCATTTTTTATGATGAGAGATTATAGGTCATTTTGTCTAGACCCTAATTTAGAGGTCAACTTCCCAAGACCATAACTTACTCAATTTTTATAATATGAAAGCTATTAAAGTTGACTAATAAAATTCAAGATGTCTACTTCAACTTTGATGTTTGGAGGAAGTGAAAACTCAACTTTTAAATGCATGTGATATGAGGAAACATTATAGGTCATTTTGGGCTAATACCATTGAACAAGTGATTTTCCTCAACTTCTAAAATGCATAACTCCTTCATGATAAATCCAAATAAGGTCAAATTTGTGACCAAATTGAAGGAGTTTGAGAGAGCTACAACTTTGATGAAGGAATGTTTCTCATTTGAATCCCATAAAAAAAGTTACCCAAGGTAGAAGAAGTGAACATATGGCTTGGTACTTAAAATTTTGTTTGATATGTTTGATTTTCCAAACTTCCACCTCAAAATTCATCATGATCCAAGTTTCAAATGAAAAAGTGTTCAACATGAAAGTTTTTCCTCTTGATCTAACCTATTTAAAAAGTCCAAATTCATCCCATTTGGACAGGGTATGAGTGACTTGCGCATGACTTAAAGTTGGATGACCATTTGGCATATTTGAACTTCCACTTTCCTTATACAAATGCATGACTTGTTAACATGACTTCAGCATTGCTTGCACATGATTTTGGACCTGAATGCATCATTACATAAGCCTATCACACGCCCGTGCATCCATGCAAATGCATTTTACTATTTTTGAACTTTGAAAAGAAGTGTGCAAATATCATTGCCTTGGACTATAAATAGAAGCCCTTTTACTCAAAACTGAAGACCCTTGCGCGCCAGCTTTGAATCTCCAACCCTAAACCCTCATATTCAAAGGATAACCTTGAGTATTTTCATTGAAAATCGAGTTTGAATCTCCACTATTTTGAGATTCAAATCTCCAAGAGTCCCGCTTCTTTCTTGATCCATTTCCACTCCATCAAGCATCCAGAGCAAGGCCAAGCACAATTGAGAGCAAGATCATGTCCATCTGAACTAGCAGTGAAGGTGAATTTTTGAATTTTTTATCTCTTCGATTCTCACTCAATTCTCCACTATTCTTGATAATTTTTGATTGTTTGAAGTCCTACCAATATATATATATATATATATATATATATATATATATATATATATATATATATATATATATATATATATATATATATATATATATATATATATATATATATATATATATATATATATATATATAAGTCACATAAGGTAAAATTTAGACAAAGCTAGCTCTCTCGAATCCAAAGATACCTGCACAAATAACATCCCACAAAAGACAACAAGAATACATTTAAGGAAGGACGTAGCCACTCACCCCATTATTAGTTCATAAATAAGATAGGATTCTCAAGTCAGACCGAGAATACACACGAGTTTTCCACTTACCTACTAAGATATTGTTTCCAAGCCAAAACAATACTGATGTCTTCCATATCTTTTGGTGTCACCAAAGAGCCAAAAAAACTATAACATTCTTAAATTTTCAAATCAATAAATCACGACATGTCAAGTCATCCTCAACCTCTCTCTAGTCTTATAACTACTACCAAGAGGAATAAACATCCGAAAAAGAGTCAAGATGTCCTTAGGCAAGACAACACACCACCTCAACCACTTAAAAATCCTATATAAAATAGTAGATACAATCTCGTAGATCACAAATATATAAGAGGACGAATGAATGAGCAACGAATAGAAGAGACAAAAAATAGTCCCAAAGATCAGGTGAACTTCCCTCTTAACTAAGTTCGATCTTTAGTTGGAATTCGACTTAGGGGTGAGTCCTTCAAGTGTGGTCTAGGATAAACCTCTAGATGTCAATGAGTTGAATCCTTAAATGTCTGCTAAGATAAAACTCCTATAAACTTTCTCACTCTATACTTTCTCTTTTCTCTTTTCTTTCCTTTTCACTAAATTGCCTTAATGCTTTAAGAGTGGATAACACTAGTGAAGCTTTTTATGTGTTCTGATGTTGGGCTATTATTATATTTTACACAGGAGGACTTTATCTCCTGTCTAAATTTCTTGTGGTAAGTTATTGTTTGGTTTGCAATCCAAGCTTATAAAATCTCTCGTTTGGTTCATGAGATTGTTTGTCAAAATCTCTATTTGATTCATGAGCTTAACCCAGTATAAAAACTCTCATCTGGTTTATGAAATTTTCCGTCAAAATCTCTTTTTGGTTAGTGAGCTTAACCTAGTGTAAAAGCTCTCGCTTCGTTCCAAGATTAGTGAAAAACCCTTATTTTAATATATTGGTCAGGAACCTTTAGCCTTCATTATCTAGTTAATTATCGGACAATATATTCTCATTGATTTATTTGTGACCATAATATGATGAGTTTATAAT
The DNA here is from genome assembly GCF_024323335.1 of Lathyrus oleraceus. Lineage (NCBI taxonomy): Eukaryota > Viridiplantae > Streptophyta > Magnoliopsida > Fabales > Fabaceae > Lathyrus > Lathyrus oleraceus. The sequence goes on from NC_066581.1 coordinate 183,959,808, forward strand.
TTATTAGGCTTAATTCTTAATTTATGAGATGTTTGAATTATTAATTTTATATATTTTTTCTAATTCGTTTATTTTATGGGAGGTAATATATCATGTTGATAATTAAATTAAAGTTTAGGATAATTAGAGAAATTGTTTAAATAAGATAGCTTATGAAAATGTGAATAATAATAATATAAGGATAAAGAAATGGAATGTGTGCACTGTAGTTGAATTTTGAATTATGGAGATATTCATGTGAGTATATAATAATATATTAATAATAAATAAAATAGAAACCAAGTCAATTACTCGCCGACAATTTTACAATATCAATAATCCTCATATTTCATTCTGATATTGTTATTGAGATTATTCCTTAAAGTTGATGTTCGTGTAGTCAGTTCGTAGAGTTGTTCGATTAAGAGAAAAACACATTAACGTAAGGGCTTTTTCCCATGTAACTCTAAATTAGACTTGGTTTAGGAATCTGTTAGATATTTTATACTTATTTAATGTTTTAGAGATTTAAATAATTGAAAACCTAAAATTAAAGTTATGTATTTTAAAGTAAGAAAAAATTAATTTTATACGTTGTTAATGTCACAATGTAGTTAAGGAGGTAAAATTAAAGAAGAGTATTATTAAATAATGTTGGAAATCCTCCAAAACCTATGGAGAATTTCAGTCAATCTTGATGAACAAGATTTTTATTACCCACACAATAGCAATGAAAAGAAATGAACAATGGAGAAAGAAAGAGTGTATAGAATGATGAATGAGAAGAGTAATATAATTCTGCAGAGTTTCTCTCTGTCCACAAACTGTGGAAAACTTCTAATTCACTTTGCAACTGCAAAATACGGTAAATACAATATTGTGAATTATCTATTCACTTCTATATGAAAATAAGGGTTACTCCCTCTATTTATAGATTTAGGTTAACTTGGACCTCAAGCCAAAACCCAAAACTATAAAAACCCAAAATTATAAAAGCCCAATATAGCTAACAATACTTAACACACTAGGTGGTTGGACACTTCCTTGCTCTGTCGAGCAACCTGCTTCGACACAAGGAATTACAATTCAACACACCACCTAATTCATTGTGTCTAAGCTATCTACATTCATCATAGCTCTTAGTCTTCTGAGCACTTCAACCTGCACTCCCTTCATCATGATGTCTGCAATCTGATTCTCAGTTCAACAGTGCTCCATATTCATCTTCCCATCTGCTACCTGCTCTCGAAGATAATGGAACCTCATATCGATGTGCTTGCTTCGACCATGTGCTATCGGATTCTTTGCCAGATTGATAGCTGACATGTTGTCGATCTTCATGGTAATTGCTCAATGACTCTTCGCTGTTATCTCTTTGACCAAATTCACCATCCATGTTGCTTGACATGCACAAAGAGAAGCAACTGTGTATTCTGCTTTGCACGGTGATAATGCCACTAATGACTCTTTTCTCGAACTCCAAGCAACTGGTGCACCACCTAGCATAAACACATATCCAGCTGTGGATTTTCGATCCTCAGCATCACTACACCAACTTGAGTCAGTGTATCCCACTAATTTGCATTCTTTTCCTTCATCAACTGCAGGAAACAAAATGCCATAGTCGAGAGTTCCTTTCAGATACCTTAGTATCCTTTTCGCCGCTGCTAGATGTGATACATTTGGCTTCTGCATGAACCTATTCACCATACCTACACAATATGCTAAGTCAGGCCTTGTGTGACAAAGGTATTGAAGTGACCCAATAAGTCTTCTATATTGGGTTGGGTCGACATCATCTTCATCTGAATCTTTCGACAGTTGTAATCTGGGCTTAGCTGGAGTCGAAGTTAGGTGCAATCTTGCATCTCAAATATCTTGAGTATTTCTCCTGCATACCTTATTTGATGCATCATCAAACCTCTACCACTCTTGTAGAATTCGATGCCAAGAAAATATGAAATATCACCCAGATCTGACATTTCGAATTCCTTGTTGAGATCACCTTTGAAGTTTTCGATCTCCTTCTTGCAGTTACATGTTATTAACAGGTTATCGACATAAAGGCATAATATAAGCAATTCACTCTTGCTTCTTCTTACATATACTCCATGTTCAAATTTGTACTTCACAAATTCCTTCTCCCTTAGAAAGCCATCTATCTTCTTGTTCCAAGCTCTTGGAGCTTGTTTAAGTCCGCACAAGGCTTTATGCAACCTGTACACTTTTCTTTCTTCGCCATGTTTCACAAACCCAGTTGGTTATGCAACATAAACTTCTTCTTCTAAGGGGCCATTAAGGAATGCACATTTCACATCCATCTGACACATCTGCCAGTTGTTCATGTTTGTTAGACCAACAACCAACTTGATTGATTCGATCCTAGTAACAGGTGCAAAAATTTCATCAAAGCCGATTCCTTCTTTCTGAAGAAATCCTTTCGCCACAAGTCTTGCCTTGTGTCGAGTCACTTCTCCTTTGGGATTCAATTTCACCTTGTATACCCACTTCACATCGATTGCCTTCTTGTCTTGGGGCAATTCGACAAGTGACCAAGTGTTGTTGACTTCGATTGACTTCAGTTCTTTGTCCATTGCTTTCATCTATTTCGAATCTTTCAATGCCTCAGCTGCATTGATAGGTTCGACATCTACATAGAAAGCATAATGTACCAGCTCACCTTCTTCATCGACCATATCATCTGATGTAATCACATATTCTTGCAACCTTGCAGGCATGTGTCTTGTTCTTTGAGGTCTGCTTGTACTTGCTTTACCTCTGACTTTTTCCTGTCGAACTTCTCTTTCGACTTCACTAGCTGGTTCATCATAAAAGATTCTCACTGAATCTTTCTTGACATTCTCAGTCCAATCCCACTCCTTAAGCTCATATATGATCACGCCCCTGCTGATCACTACTTGCTTATTCACTGGGTCGAACAACTTGTATCCTCCAGTCGAATGATATCCTATCAGGATCATCTGACTGGACTTGTCATCAAGTTTTCTTCTCTGCCGATCTGGAACATGTCTATGTGCTATAGATCCAAACACCCTTAGATGACTCAAGCTAGGCTTGACACTAGACCAACATTCTTCTGGCGTGATTCCTTCTAGCTTCTTCGTCGGACATCTGTTTAGGATATATGTCGTAGTCGACACAACTTCTCCCCATAATTCTTTTTTTAGATGCTTTCCTTTCAACATACTTCTAACCATATTCATAATGGTTCTATTCTTCCTTTCCGCGACTGCATTCTGCTGTGGAGTGTAGGATGACACCACCTCATGCACAATCCCTTCTTTCACACATAATACATCGAAGTATTTCGACACATATTCTCCACCACCATCAGTTCTCAAAATCTTGATCTTTCGACTGCTCTGTCTTTCGACCATAGATTTAAACTTGGAAAATACATCGATCACTTCACTTTCCTTCTGGATCAGGTAAGACCACAATTTTCGACTGAAATCATCTATGAATGTAACAAAGTATTTGTTACCTCCAATCAAATCCACCTGGAGAGGACCATATACATCAGAGTATATGACTTCAAGAATTGCCTTCGACCTACTTCCTGCATCCTTACTGAAGTTGTTCTTATGTTGCTTTGCCCGCACACATTCTTCACACACTTCGTTTGGAATGTCGATTTCTGGTAATCCTGAAACCATATTTCTTCTCTTCAAATCTGTGATGTCTTTGAAATTGAGATGGCCAAGTCTATAATGCCATATCCATTCATCTCTGATGGCTGCTGTTGCAAGGCACTTATGCTCCATTACATTAAGCTCAATCTTGAAGGTTCTATTCTGAGACATTGGAGCCTTTAAGGTCAACTTTCCATTTGAGTCGAGAACTCTCATCATCTTGTCTTCGATCGACACCTTGTAGTTCTTTTCGAGTAACTGCCCTATGCTGAGAAAATTACTCTTCATGCCTGGTATGTACAACACATTTGAAATTACTGACCTCTTTCCATCTTTCCTCATAATCAGAATATCACCAACACCTTCAGCTACTAGAGTGTTGTCATTTTCAAATTTCACCATATTCTTCATTGAGGGCTTTATATTGACAAACCAATATTTCCTTCCAGACATGTGTGATACGTATCCCGAGTCCAAGTACCATTGGCCGTTGAATCTCTCTTCATCTTTTGTTGTAACCATCAACAACGTCTCTTCTTCTTCATGTTTCGCCAGCTTTGCATAAGTTTCTTGATTCTTATGCTTTTATGGACAATCACTAGAGTAGTGACCATACCTTTGACAATTGTAACACTGAATGTGACTCTTGTCTGGCTTTTGACCACCACCTCTTCCTCTACCTGCAACACCACCTCTTTGGTTGCCTTGGTTCCAGGGTTTTCTCTGATTCGACCAATTTCCTTCTTGCTGATTTCGACCAGTCGAATTGTTGTAACCTCCTCTGCCTTTGTTTCCAATCCATCTTCCTTTGCCTTTTCTTTCTTTTGCTAATTGAGCCTGCAGAGCCATATCACTCTTCGACTTTCCTGTAGCTCTTTCAGCCATTCTTTGTTCATGAGATTCAAGCGTCCCTTGAAGCTCTTCCTTTGTCAATTTTGACAAATCTTTCGACTCTTCTATAGCTACTACCACGTGGTCGAACTTTTGAGCCAACGACCTCAAGATCTTTCCAACAACAGATCTTGATGTCAACACTTCTCCATATACCTTGATTTGATTCACCAGTTTCGTAACCTTGGTGAATAAATCAGTTATGCTTTCATTGTCTTCCATCTGAAGCAATTCGTACGTTCTTTTGTGAGTTTGTAACCTCACCTCTTTCACCTTCTCCGCGCCTCCAAACGATTTCTCCAGAATTTCCCATGATTCTTTCGCTGACTCTGCATCACTAACATTTTCAAAGTTATCTGCATCAACACATTGATGGATTATAAAGAGAGCTTTATAATATTTCTTCTTCAATTTTTTATGTGCAGCCTTTTCTTGATCCGTGGAGGCTTCTGCAAGCGTTGCTACTCCTTCCTTCACAAGATTCCAAAGATCTTGATAACAGAACACAACCTTTATCTGCTTTCACCAATTCTCATAATTTTTATTCTTGAGAATAAGAAGATTTTATAGAAAATTTCCATTTGGATGATTCTTTACCATGGTGATTTTGTTCCCACGAATCGATTAACCGGAGCTCTTGATACCAGATGTTGGAAATCCTTCAAACCTATAGAGAATTTCAGTCAATCTTGATGCACAAGATTTTTATTACCCACACAATAGCAATGAAAAGAAATGAACAATAGAGAAAGAGAGAGTGTATAGAACGATGAAGGAGAAGAGTAATATAATTCTGCAGAGTTTCTCTCTGCCCACAAACTGTGGAAAACTTCTTATTTACTTTGCAACTGCAAAATACTGTGAATATAATGTTATGAATTCTCTATTCACTTCTATATGAAAATAAATGTTACTCCTTCTATTTATAGATTTAGGTTAACTTGGACCTCAAGCCAAAACCACAAACTATAAAAACCCAAAATTATAAAAGCTCAAAATAGCTAACACTACTTAGCACACTAGGTGGTTGGACATTTCCATGCTTTGTCGAGCAACCTGCTTCTACACAAGGAATTACAATTCAACAAATAAATCTAGTTATAAATTATCTTAAACTAGATGGATTTGTACCTATGATATATGATTTATTTATGTCGGTTTTCAATTCGACAAGGTTGCGTTTGGAGGTATACACTATGTACTTTCTTTCCAAATGCACATATCAGATGTACGTTCAACTTATAAAATTTCAAGGTTATAGACTAGTTATAATATAAAGGCATGTTATGTGGTATCAAGTATACGTGAGCTTTAATATATGGTTCAGTGCTATTTATATGGGGAAAGATTTAATGGCATGATATATTAGTTTGTATGTGTCAAGTAGGTAATATAGTATATGTATATATGTTGTTGGGGAGTGACTGGAGTCATTAATATCAAAGGAATAGATATAGGATCGAAACATGTAATACACTAAATCCAAATTTATATATATGGACTAAAATAATTAGTTATAATATATATATATATATATATATATATATATATATATATATATATATATATATATATATGCTGCTATTTGTCATCAAGTAAATAAATTAGATTAAATTTCATTTAAGTTGATGTCTAGTAGTGGAAGATGAATTGAGTTGCCTTGTTGCGGAAGTGATATTTTGACTAAATGATGATACCAATTATTCATATTTATTAATAATTGAGAATAATCTATATTTATTAATAATTGATTATGCTTTTGATGTATTAGTATGTGACATAAATTCGGGCTTAAATCGTGGGAGATCAACATTAGCTTAACTTGTGGATGTCTAAGTAGTAGGGTTGTATTTTGTATTCATCAGTTTAACATGATATCTGAGGTACATCTTGTGATTGCCTTAGTGGCAGGTGATTCTATTTGATCTTATTTTCATGCATAACATGTCTTATGCATTTCTGTGTGGTGCCTTGGGGCGAGCTATTTTCCTTATTAATATGAGATGAATTCTATGTCGTGCCTTAGTGGCAGGTTATTTTCCTTATTAATATGAGATGAATTCTATGTGGTGCCTTAGTGGCAGACTGAGATATCCAGATCATGTAGTATTAAGAGTATGCATACTTTACATATAAATGGATAATTGATTATTGATAAATTTGTTGATTTATTTACGTGTATTCCATTTTAAGCTTACAATTATGTTGTTAATAATTTTGGGTGAGTATGTGTATTTAATTCTCATGGACATGATATGTATATTTATATTTGTTTGATTTTTAACTCTTGTTTAGTTTAATTTGACATGGTTTGTGGTTAATGGAAACTGACCCCTTACAACAATATTTTAGGTACAAATATGGAGTTTCAAAATAATTGATGTCTACTTGATGTGTGATCGTGGGAAAGAAGGGGCTTTCAATAAATTAATAAAAATACTTCAGTAGTTTATAAATCAATTGCATTACATTTTAAGTATTTAGTCATTGGTCTTTGAATGGAGTAGAAATGAGGTGATTGTCCGCTGGTGAACCTAAATTATCACTGAATTCACTTATTTCAAAACCCACATATTTTATTTGAATAAGTATTTTTAATAATTTCGGAGTCATGTCTTGGACGAAAATTCGGGGCGTTACAATATGGTATAAGAGCAATAATCCTCGGACAAACATTTTTGGGGGTGGGATAACGTTTGTTTGATGCATGATTGTGTGGTTTGAGAAATGAATTTGTGTTATTCAACCTGTTGTTAGTTGTTGCTTTCTTGTATGAGAAAATATTTGTAAAACGACTTATGAATGTTGAGATACCCCATGATGGTAAATTTAGTATAATATGCAAATTGAATTCATGTAAGAGCATGACCCAAGGGCTTTAATTGAAACTTGAATGATCCTAACTTGAGACGTTTGTAGGAATTAAGGAATGACATCAGGAAGCCCCAATGCTACTAATACCGGGAATTGAGTTAATATGACAGAGATCATGCAAACAATGCGTGATATGGCGACTGCCATTACCCAACAGGCTAGTGTGACGGCTTTACAAGCTCAAACTTAGGCCCAGAGAGATGAGCAAAGGCAAAAAGGGGAAGAAGCATTAGCAACAACTAGAGGACTAACAGAGTTCCGGCACCATAATCCACTGAGGTTTGAGGGTGACCATGATCCTAACAAGGTTGATCTATGGCTGCAAGAGATTGAGAAGATCCTTGAAGTTCTTCATTATACTGGGGAGACCAAGCTGGAGTATGCCACTTTTTTGTTGGTTGGGGAAGCAGAGAGTTGGTGGAGAGGAGCTAAAAGCATAATGCATAACAAGGGAGAAGAACTAACATGGGGAGCTTTCAGACAGAAGTTCTTAGACAAATACTTTCCAAGAAGTACTAGATAAGAGAAAGAAGCTCAATTCCTTAGGTTGCATCAGAGTAACATGAGTGTCGCTGAGTATGCTACGAAGTTTGAATCCTTATCAAAGTACTTCCGTTTCTTAAACAATGTAGTTGAAGAAGATTATAAGTGTGAACGGTTTGAGAGCAACCTTCGTTATGACATCAGAGAGCTTGTTGCGCCGCATGAGATCCGACAATACGGAACTTTGGTGGATAAGTGTAAGAAGGTGGAGAACCTTAAGCGTAGTCGTCCAAGAAGGGATTTTACAGGAGGACCTACGACACACCAGGTAAAATCATGAATATAAGTATATTTATGTAAATAATCAATACTTCATTCCCTATTCAAGTGTAGGGATTTTCCAATACCAAGTTTGTTTTGATAGGGAAATAGCTACGCTCTGAATAATGGCAGACAACAAGGGCCTTATCCCCGACCCTAAGGAAATGGTAGAGATCAACCTCGAGCCAATAACAGAGGAGTTCAAAGTGTGTAAAGCAAGAATCAAAATCAGAATCAGTTCATTTGGTGTTTTCACTGTCAATGGGATGAACATAAATCATTTGATTGCCCGACCAAGAAAAGATATTGCTACATCTGTCAGAAGCCAGACCATCTTGCTAATAATTTCCCCGAGAGGAGCAAGAATAATCCCAGAAACAACAATAATAACCAGGTTGGACATCCGACGGCTCAGGGATGTGTGTACCATATTGGGGAAGAAGGAGAGAAAGACCATTCAGAGCTGATCAAGGGTGAGTGTGAAATTTATGGCAAAGTTTTTCCAATATTATTTGATTCTGGAGCTACTCATTCTTTTATCTCTTGGGAGTGTGTTAATTCTCTACAAATTCCTGTGACACATTTACTTTTTAACTTGGTGGTCACGATACGTTCGCTGAACCTGTGACTCTTAGTGAAGCCTGCTTACATTGTCCGTTGACTGTCTTGAGCGAGGAGTTCAAGGTCGATCTAATTTGTATTCCCCTTAAGCATCTTAGAGTTATTCTCGGAATGGACTGGTTGTCCAATCATTATATTCTTTTAGACTGTGCTCACAAGTTAGTAATATTCCCAGACTCGGGCATCACTCGGTTCCTTGAAAGCCAATCAATTAAAGTTTTCCTTGCATGGAGATGTTCAGAAATATGTATTCTTAAATTCTATTAGCATGAGTCTAGAAGTGGATGTATCAGTTATTCCGGTGGTGAGGGATTTCTCTGAGGTGTTTCCAACAGATGTACCAGGTTTACCACCGGTTCGCGATGTTGAATTCTCTATTGATATCACTCCCGGAACAGGACCTATATCTATTTCTCCCTACAGAATGTCTCCGTCGGAGTTAGATGAGCTAAAGAAGCAGTTAGAGAACCTCTAATCCAAAGGATTTATAAGACCAAGTTCCTCACCTTGGGGAGCCCCTGTCCTTCTCGTGAAGAAAAAGGGTGGCAAATATAGACTTTGCATTGATTATCGGCAACTCAACAAGGTCACAATAAAGAATAAGTATCCATTGCCACGTATTGACGACCTCATGGACCAAGTAGGAGGTGTAGTAGTGTTTTCAAAGATTAATTTGAAGTCAGGGTACCATCAAATACGAGTGAGGGAAGAAGATATTCCCAAGACAACATTTAGAACTCGTTATGGGCATTAAGAGTATCTAGCTATGCCTTTTGGAGTGACTAATGCACCAACCATCTTCATGGACTATATGAATCGTATATTTCATCCTTTCTTGGACAAATTTGTGGTTGTATTTATTGATGACATCCTTATATATTCCAAGAATAATATGGAACATGAGAAGCACTTACGTCAGGTATTGCAAGTATTGAAGGAGAAACAATTATATGCTAATTTAGGGAAGTGTGAATTCTGGATATATGAAGTGAATTTCCTAGGGCATGTGATTTCAAAGCATGGTATTGCTGTTGACCCATCCAAAGTAGAAGCTGTGCTAGCTTGGGAACAACCTAAGACCGCCATGAAGATAAGGAGCTTTGTGGGATTAGCTGGATACTATAGAAGATTCATTAAAGGATTCTCGAAGATCGTGTTCCCATTAACTCAACTTACCAAGAAGAACCAAATATTTGCATGGACCAAAGAATGTGAAAAGAGCTTCCAACTGATGAAGGAAAAGTTGACTACCTCTCCAGTGCTTATTTTGCCCCAACCAGGGGAACCATACGAAGTTTATTGCGATGCGTCTTATCAAGGGTTGGGTTGTGTTCTTATGCAACATAAGCAAGTAGTGGCATATGCATCAATGCAACTGAAGGTACATGAGAAGAACTATTCCACACATGATTTGGAGCTTGCGTCTATTGTCTTTGCACTAAAGATATGGAGACATTATTTATATGGTTGTACTTTTGAGGTGTTCAGTGATCATAAGAGTCTAAAGTATTTATTTGATCAAAAAGAGTTAAATTCATGACAGAGGAGGTGGATGGAATTTGTTAAGAACTATGACTTCACCTTACAATATCACCCGGGGAAGGAGGACGTAGTAGCAAATGCCTTGAGTAGGAAACGAGTTCATCTCTCGATCGTGGCTGTAAAAGGATTAAAGCTATTAGAGCAATTTCATGACTTGAACTTGAAGGAGGATTCCTCAACCAGTGGGTTACATTGTGGTACAATAACAGTGAAAAATGAGTTGATGAGCAAGATCAAGGTCCTACAAAAAACTGATGAGGTGGTGCAAGATAAGAAGAAACTAGTTGAAGTAGGGAAGGGACCTGAATTCAAGTTAGACTCAGACGATGTTTTACGATGCCAAGGGCGAGTTTGTGTTCCCGATGATGCAGAGTTGCAAAAGTCTATCCTAGAAGAAGGTCACAAAATCAAGTTAAGTATTCACCCTGGTATGACAAAGATGTATCAAGACTTGAAATAGAGATTTTGGTGGCCAAGGATGAAGAAACATGTGGCTGAATATGTGGCTTCATGCTTGACTTGTCAAAAATCTAAGGTAGAGCATCAGAAGCCAGCTGGATTAATACAGTCTCTGGATGTTACACAGTGGAAGTGGGATAGCATTCCCATGGACTTTGTTGTGGCATTACCGAAGACATTGCGAATGTTTGACTCTATATGGGTAATTATGGACAGGTTGACAAAGTCTGCTCACTTTATACCAGTGAGAACCAATTATAATGTGGCCAAGCTAGCAGAGATGTATGTTGATAAAATTGTCACACTACATGGAATACCATCTAACATTGTTTCAGATAGAGATCCAAAGTTTACTTCTCACTTCTGGGGAGCGTTGCATGAAGCTTTGGGTACGAAGTTGAGATTGAGTTCATCCTACCATCCTCAGACCAATGGACAGACCGAGAGGACCATTCAGACTTTGGGAGACATGTTAAGAGCTTGTGTCTTAGATGATCGGAGGAGTTGGGACAAGGTTCTACCACTTGTGGAATTCACTTATAACGATAGTTATCATGCAAGTATTGGAATGGCGCTGTATGAGGCTTTGTATGGACGCAAATGTCAGACGCCTTTATGTTGGTACAAGGATGGCGAGAGCTCGATTATGGGACCTGACTTGGTACAAGAGACGAATGAGAAGGTCAAGTTAATTCAGGAAAGAATGAAAACATCTCAAAGCAGACAAAAGAGTTATACGGATCAACGAAGGAGGGTCTTGGAATTTCAAGAAGGCGATCATGTGTTTTTGAGAGTGACGCCTATGACTAGTGTGGGCAGAGCACTGAGATCTAAGAAGCTAACTCCTAAGTTCATTGGACCATATCAAATCCTCAAACGTGTAGACCTGGTAGCCTATCAGATTGCATTACCTCAGAATTTGGCTAACCTACATAATGTCTTTCACGTGTCTAAACTGAGATAATATATGGCTGATTCTTCGTATGTCATCACCCCTGATGATGTCCAACTTAAAGAGAACCTCTCATTCGAGGTTCCTCCGCTGAGTATTGCGGATAGAAGTGTGAGGTATCTGAGGGGCAAGGAAATCATGTTGGTCAAGGTGATTTGGAATCAGACAACAGGCAATGGTACGTGGGAACGGGAGGATCGTATGAAAGAGCTTTACCCCAACATGTTTGTGACTATATAGTTTCGAGAATGAAACTATTTTAAGGGGGTAAGTATTGTAAAACCCTTATTTTAGTATATTGGTCTGGAACCTTTAGCCTTCATTATCTAGTTAATTATCGAACAATATATTCTCATTCATTTATTTGTGACCATAATATGATGAGTTTCTAATTTATTAGGCTTAATTCTTAATTTATGATATGTTTGAATTATTAATTTTATATTTTTTTTTCTAATTCGTTTATTTTATGGGAGGTAATATATCATGTTGATAATTAAATTAAAGTTTAGGATAATTAGAGAAATTGTTTAAATAAGATAGCTTATGAAAACGTGAATAGTAATATAAGGATAAAGAAATGGGATGTGTGCATTGTAGTTGAATTTTGAATTATGGAAATATTCATTTGAGTATATAATAATATATTAATAATAAATAAAATAAAAACCAAGTCAATTATTCCTCCAACTGGTTCCCTATTATTCTCTCATGATCCCACTTTCTCTCAATCTCTATCTCTAGAAATTCATAAGTTAACGTACAAATCCTTCACATAAAATATTTCTAAAGTTTAGTGTAAATTGGGTGCTCAAATCATGGGAGATCGACACTAGCTTAACTTGTGGATGTCTAAATAGTAGGATTGTATTTTGTATTCATCAACTTAACATGATATCTTAGGTACATCTTGTGATTTCCTTAGTGGCAGGTGATTCTATTTGATCTTATTTTCATGCATGACATGTCCTATGCATTTCTGTGCGGTGCCTTAGTGACGAGTTATTTTCCTTATTAATATGAGATGAATTCTATGTGGTATTTTAGTGGTGGACTGAGATATCCAGATCATGTAGTATTAAGAGCATGCATACTTTACATATAAATGTATAATTGATTATTGATACATTTATTGATTTTTTTACGTGTATTCCGTTTTAGCTTATAATTATGTTGTTAATAATTTTGGGGGAGTATGTGTATTCAATTCTCTTGGATATGATACGTATATTTATATTTGTTTGATTTTTAACTCTTGTTTAGTTTAATTTGACATGGTTTGTGGTTAATGGAAACTGGCCCCTTACAACAATATTTTAGGTACAAATATGGAGTTTCAAAGTAATTGATGTCTGCTTGATGTGTGATCGTGGGAAAGAATGGGCTTTCAATAAATCAATAAAAAATACTTTTATAGTTTATAAAACGATTGCATTACATTTTAAGTATTTATTTATTGGTCTTTGGATGGAGTAGAAATGTAGTGATTTTCCGCTGGTGAACCTGAATTGTCACCGAATTCACTTATTTCAAAACCCACATATATTATTTGAATAAGTATTTTTAATAATTTCGGAGTCATGTCTTGGACGAAAATTCGGGGCGTTACAATTAGTCTTGCATATAATCTCATATTTAGTTTGAAGGATAACCAATGTTAAACTCCTATTTTGTTATAATTAGGTTTATGGGTATAACCTGTGAAAAAATTCATATCTATATTGGAAACTCTCAAGAAGAAATTCTTGGGGAGAGAAGTAAGCAAGTGGATAAGCAGAACCTCTATAAATCTCTGGTTCAATTCTCTCAACCCTTATCTCTGTATATTTCAACTATTTATTTATTTTCAATGTGTTTTCATCTTTCATTCACTCTAATTTCCTGTTCTTTAATTATTCCACTTTCTATTCTTTATTTGATTTACAAAATTGTTTTAACCAATTATATTCATCAAATAATTTTTAACTGGACTTCATTTTTCAAACTTACACACTTCACATATCTCTTGTGTTTGAAGCCGCTTATCCAACAATATATTGTAGACTTTTTTAATAAGAGTGATTTTTTAGGTGAGTTGAAATTCTTCACAATATATTGAATCTTGATATACCTTGTTCTGATTTATGCAATGTTAGTCATAAATATAATAAGAACACTAAATATAATGCTAATAAAAATGTAGTGTGACATGTGTCATAATTTACTCATCACTAGAAGTAACCACAATGAAATTAAAAATCTCATATTTAGCACAAACATAAAATTTGATATGAGTGACTTATGAAGTTTAACTTATTTCCTTGGCATTGAATTTGCTACAATCATGAAGGGTATGGTGATTAATCAGAATAAATATATCAGTGATATCATGAAGATATTTAATATGTTGAAGTGCAACTCATCAAGTGCTTCTATGGAAGAAAATTCAAAACCATGCAAGGATGAATATGAAAAGGATGTCTATAACACTTTGTACTAGAAAATTATGGATTGCTTGAGATATACATGCAATATATGTCACAATATATGTGCGGTGAGAAGATTTATGCAGAAACCTAAATTATCACATACGCAAGCAGTTAGGAGGATCATGAGATATCTTAAAGTCGAAATAGATTATGGCATCTTATTTCCAAAACTTAGTTGTCAAAGAGATAAGTTTTATGGTTTTTATGACTAGGATTAATATGGAGATAAAGTGGAAAGAAGAGGCATAATGAGATATGTGTTCAAGTTGTACAATTCTTTGATTTCATGGTTCCTAAAGAAGAAAACGATGATGGCGATGTTGATTGAGATGAATATAACAAAAGCGAAATAAGTAGAACTAATAATAGACAATAATTTATCAAATAACTATGCAATAGCTCATGGAATGAGCAAACACATTCAAAACAAGTTTCACTTTCTTAGAGGTCAAGTAATGACAAAGTTACTTTGATATATTTTAGAACCAATGATCAAGTAGTAGATTTCTAACCAAGTCAATGGATATTGAAAAATTCAAAAAGATGAGAATCTTATTTAGTGCAATCAGTGTAAAGATATTCAATTAAGAGGGAGTGTTAAAGTTTAATTCAATCGCAGAGATGGTTAAGTTAGTTAAGTTATTTGTTACACAAGTAACAAACTAACTAAGTTGGTTAGATTGATGTACTTTTTTTTGGAATTATTTTTAAAGATAAATAGTATATATATATATATATATATATATATATATATATATATATATATATATATATATATATATATATATATATATATATATATATATATATATATATATATATATATATATATATATATATGTATATAAGTCACATAAGGTAAAATTCAGACAAAGCTAGCTCTCTCGAATCCAAAGATACCTGCACAAATAACATCCCACAAAAGACAACAAGAATACATTTAAGGAAGGACGAAGCCACTCGCCCCACTGTTAGTTCATAAATAAGACAAGGTTCTCAAGTCAGATTGAGAAGACACACGAGTTTTCCACTTACCTATTAAGATATTATTTCCAAGCCAAAAGAATACTCGTGTCTTCCATGTCTTTTGGTGTCACCAAAAAACCATAAAAAACTGTAACATTCATAAATTTTAAAATCCACAAATCACGACATGCCAAATCATCCTCAACCTCTCTCTAGTCCTATAACTACTACCAAAAGGAATAAACATCCGAAAAAGAGTCAAGATGTCCTTAGGCAAGACAACACACCACCTCAACCACTTAAAAATCCTATATCAAATAGTAGATGCAATCTCGTAGATCATAAATATATAAGAGGAAGACTCAACGAGCAACGAATAAAAGACACAAAAAATAGTCCCAAAGATCAAGTGAACTTCCGTCTTAACTAAGTTCGATCTTTTGTTGGAATGCGACTTAGGGGTGAGTCCTTCAGGTGTGGTCTAGGATAAACCTCCAGATGTCAATGAGTTGAATCCTTAAATGTCCGCTGAGGTAAAACTCCTATAAACTTTCTCACTCCATTATTTCTCTTATCTCTTTTCTTTCCTTTTCACCGAATTGCCTTAATGCTTTAGAGTGGAAAACACTAGTGAATCTTTTTGTGTGTTATGATGTTGGGCTATTATAATAATTTACACAGGAGGGCTTTGTCTCTTGTTTAAATTTTTTGTGGTAAGTTATTATTTTGTTTGTAATCTAAGCTTATAAAATCTCTCATTTAGTTCATGAGATTGTTTGTCAAAATCTCTATTTGATTCATGAGCTTAACCCGGTATAAAAAACTCTCATCTGATTTGTGAAAATTTCTATCAAAATATCTTTTTGGTTAGTGAGCTTAACCTAGTGTAAAAGCTCTTGCTTGGTTCCAAGATTAGTCTGGTATATAATCTCATATTTAGTTTTAAGGATAACCAATGTTAAACTCCTATTTTGTTGTAATTAGGTTTATGGGTATAACCTGGGAAAAAACTAATATCTATAATGGAAACTCTAAAGAAGAAATTATTGGGGAGAGAAGTATGCAAGTGGCTAAGCAGAACCTTTATAAATCTCTTGTTCAATTCTCTCAACCCTTATCTCTTTATATTTCCACTATTTATTTATTTTCAATGCGTTTTCATCTTCCCTTAACTCTAATTTCCCGTTCTTTACTTATTCCACTTTCTATTCTTTATTTGATTTACCAAATTTTTTTAACAAATTATATTCATTAAATAATTTTTAACTGGACTTCATTTTTCAAACTTTCACAATTCACCTATCTCTTGTGTTTGAAGTCGCTTATCCAACAATATATTATAGACTTTTTTAGTAAGAGTGATTTTTTAGGTGAGTTGAAATTCTTCATATATATTGAATATTGTTATACCTTGTTCTGATCTATGCAATGTTAGTCATAAATATGATAAGAGCACTAAATATAATGCTAATAAAAATATAGTGTGATAGGTGTCATAATTTACTCATCACTAGAAGTAACCACAATGAAATTGAAATTCTCATATTTAGCACAAACATAAAATTTGATATGAGTGACTTATGAAGTTTAAGTTACTTCATTGGCATTGAATTTGCTACAATCATGAAGGATATGGTGATTAATCAGAATAAATAAATCAGTGATATCATGAAGATATTTAATATGTTGAAGTGCAACTCATCAAGTACTTCTATGGAAGAAAATTCAAAACTAAGTAAAGATGAATATGGATAGGATGTTTATAACACTTTGTACTAGATAATTATGGGTTGCTTGAGATATACATGCAATATATGTCACAATGTATATGTGGTGAGAAGATTTATGCATAAACCTAAATTATCACATATGCAAGCAGTCAGGAGGATCACGAGATATCTTAAAGTCGAAATAGATTATGGCATTTTATTTCCAAAACATAGTTGTTAAAGAGATTAGTATGATGGTTTTTATGACTAGGATTCATATGGAGATAAAGTGGAAAGAAGAGGCATAATGGGATATGTGTTCAAGTTATATAATTCTTTGATTTCATGGTTCCAAAAGAAGAAAACGATGATGGTGATGTTGATTGAGATGAATATAAGAAAAGCGAAATAAGTAGAACTAATAATAGACAACAAATTATCAATTAACTTTGGAAAGAGTCTAATAGCTCATGGAATGAGCAAACACATTGAAACCAAGTTTCATTTTCTTAGAGATCAAGTAATGACAAAGTTACTTTGATTAATTTTAGAACTAATGATCAAGTAGTAGATTTCTAACCAAGTTAGTGGATATTGAAAAATTCAAAAAGATGAGAAACTTGTTTAGTGCAATCAGTGTAAAGATATTCAATTAAGAGGGAGTGTTGAAGTTTAATTCAATCGCAGAGATGGTTAAGTTAGTTAAGTTATTTGTTACACAAGTAACAAACTAACTAAGTTGGTTAGATTGATGTACTTTTTTTTGGAATTATTTTTAAAGACAAATAGTATATGTATATATATATATATATATATATATATATATATATATATATATATATATATATATATATATATATATATATATATATATATATATATATATATATATATATATATATATATATATATATATATATATATATATATATATATATATATATATATATATATATATATATATATATATATATATATATATATATATATATATATATATATATATATATATATATAAGTCACATAAGGTCAAATTCAAACAAAGCTAGCTCTCTCGAATCCAAAGGTACCTGCACAAATAACATCCCACAATAGACAACAAGAATATATTTAAGGAAGGACGTAGCCACTCACTCCATTATTAGTTCATAAATAAGACAAGGTTCTCAAGTCAGACCGAGAAGACACACGAGTTTTCCACTTACCTATTAAGATATTATTTCCAAGCCAAAAGAATACTCGTGTCTTCCATGTCTTTTGGTGTCACCAAAAAACCATAAAAAACTGTAACATTCATAAATTTTAAAATCCACAAATCACGACATGCCAAATAATCCTCAACCTCTCTCTAGTCCTATAACTACTACCAAAAGGAATAAACATCCGAAAAAGAGTCAAGATGTCCTTAGGCAAGACAACACACCACCTCAACCACTTAAAAATCCTATATCAAATAGTAGATGCAATCTCGTAGATCACAAATATATAAGAGGAAGACTCAACGAGCAATGAATAGAAGATACAAAATATAGTCCCAAAGATCAAGTGAACTTTCGTCTTAACTAAGTTCGATCTTTTGTTGGAATGCGACTTAGGGGTGAGTCCTTCAGGTGTGGTCTAGGATAAACCTCCAGATGTCAATGAGTTGAATCCTTAAATGTCCGCTGAGGTAAAACTCCTATAAACTTTCTCACTCCATTATTTCTCTTATCTCTTTTCTTTCCTTTTCACCGAATTTCCTTAATGCTTTAGAGTGGAAAACACTAGTGAATCTTTTTGTGTGTTATGATGTTGGGCTATTATAATAATTTACACAGGAGGGCTTTGTCTCTTGTTTAAATTTTTTGAGGTAAGTTATTATTTTGTTTGTAATCTAAGCTTATAAAATCTCTCTTTAGTTCATGAGATTGTTTGTCAAAATCTCTATTTGATTTATGAGCTTAACCCGGTATAAAAAACTCTCATCTGATTTGTGAAAATTTCTATCAAAATATCTTTTTGGTTAGTGAGCTTAACCTAGTGTAAAAGCTCTTGCTTGGTTCCAAGATTAGTCTGGTATATAATCTCATATTTAGTTTTAAGGATAACCAATGTTAAACTCCTATTTTGTTGTAATTAGGTTTATGGGTATAACCTGGGAAAAAACTAATATCTATAATGGAAACTCTAAAGAAGAAATTATTGGGGAGAGAAGTATGCAAGTGGCTAAGCAGAACCTTTATAAATCTCTTGTTCAATTCTCTCAACCCTTATCTCTTTATATTTCCACTATTTATTTATTTTCAATGCGTTTTCATCTTCCCTTAACTCTAATTTCCCGTTCTTTACTTATTCCACTTTCTATTCTTTATTTGATTTACCAAATTTTTTTAACAAATTATATTCATCAAATAATTTTTAACTGGACTTCATTTTTCAAACTTTCACAATTCACCTATCTCTTGTGTTTGAAGTCGCTTATCCAACAATATATTATAGACTTTTTTAGTAAGAGTGATTTTTTAGGTGAGTTGAAATTCTTCATATATATTGAATATTGTTATACCTTGTTCTGATCTATGCAATGTTAGTCATAAATATGATAAGAGCACTAAATATAATGCTAATAAAAATATAGTGTGATAGGTGTCATAATTTACTCATCACTAGAAGTAACCACAATGAAATTGAAAATCTCATATTTAGCACAAACATAAAATTTGATATGAGTGACTTATGAAGTTTAAGTTACTTCATTGGCATTGAATTTGCTACAATCATGAAGGATATGGTGATTAATCAAAATAAATAAATCAGTGATATCATGAAGATATTTAATATGTTGAAGTGCAACTCATCAAGTACTTCTATGGAAGAAAATTCAAAACTAAGTAAAGATGAATATGGATAGGATGTTTATAACACTTTGTACTAGATAATTATGGGTTGCTTGAGATTTACATGCAATATATGTCACAATGTATATGTGGTGAGAAGATTTATGCATAAACCTAAATTATCACATATGCAAGCAGTCAGGAGGATCATGAGATATCTTAAAGTCGAAATAGATTATGGCATTTTATTTCCAAAACATAGTTGTTAAAGAGATTAGTATGATGGTTTTTATGACTAGGATTCATATGGAGATAAAGTGGAAAGAAGAGGCATAATGGGATATGTGTTCAAGTTGTATAATTCTTTGATTTCATGGTTCCAAAAGAAGAAAACGATGATGGTGATGTTGATTGAGATGAATATAAGAAAAGCGAAATAAGTAGAACTAATAATAGACAACAAATTATCAATTAACTTTGGAAAGAGTCTAATAGCTCATGGAATGAGCAAACACATTGAAACCAAGTTTCATTTTCTTAGAGATCAAGTAATGACAAAGTTACTTTGATTAATTTTAGAACTAATGATCAAGTAGTAGATTTCTAACCAAGTTAGTGGATATTGAAAAATTCAAAAAGATGAGAAACTTGTTTAGTGCAATCAGTGTAAAGATATTCAATTAAGAGGGAGTGTTGAAGTTTAATTCAATCGCAGAGATGGTTAAGTTAGTTAAGTTATTTGTTACACAAGTAACAAACTAACTAAGTTGGTTAGATTGATGTACTTTTTTTTGGAATTATTTTTAAAGACAAATAGTATATGTGTGTATATATATATATATATATATATATATATATATATATATATATATATATATATATATATATATATATATATATAAGTCACATAAGGTCAAATTCAAACAAAGTTAGCTCTCTCGAATCCAAAGGTACCTGCACAAATAACATCCCACAATAGACAACAAGAATATATTTAAGGAAGGACGTAGCCACTCACTCCATTATTAGTTCATAAATAAGACAAGGTTCTAAAGTCAGACCGAGAAGACACACGAGTTGTCCACTTGCCTACTAAGATATTATTTCCAAGCCAAAACAATACTCGTGTCTTCCATTTCTTTTGGTGTCACCAAAGAACCAGAAAAAACTATAACATTCATAAATTTTCAAATCGACAAATCAAGACATGCCGAATCATCATCAACCTCTCTATAGTTTTATAACTACTACCAAAAGGAATAAACATCCGAAAAAGAGTCAAGATGTCCTTAGGCAAGACAATGCACCACCTCAACCACTTAAAAATCCTATATCAAATAGTAGATGCAATCTCGTAGATCACAAATATATAAGAGGAAGACTCAACGAGCAACGAATAAAAGACACAAAAAATAGTCCCAAAGATCAAGTGAACTTCCGTCTTAACTAAGTTCGGTATTTTGTTGGAATGCGACTTAGGGTTGAGTCCTTTAAGTGTGGTCTAGGAAAAACTTCCAGATGTCAATGAGTTGAATCCTTAAATGTATGCTGAGGTAAAACTCCTATAAACTTTCTCACTCCATTATTTCTCTTTTCTATTTTCTTTCCTTTTCATTAAAATTTCCTTAATGCTTTAAGAGTGGAAAACACTAGTGAAGCTTTTTGTGTATTCTGATGTTGGGCTATTATTATATTTTACATAGGAGGACTTTGTCTCTTGTTTAAATTTCTTGTGGTAAGTTATTGTTTGGTTTGTAATCTAAGCTTATAAAATCTCTCATTTAGTTCATGAGATTGCTTGTCAAAATCTCTATTGGATTCATGAGCTTACCCCGGTATAAAAAACTCTCATCTGGTTTGTTAAAATTTCCGTCAAAATATCTTTTTGGTTATTGAGCTTAACCTAGTGTCAAAGCTCTCGCTTGGTTCCAAGATTAGTCTGGTATATAATCTCATATTTAGTTTGAAGGATAACCAATGTTAAACTCCTATTTTGTTATAATTAGGTTTATGGGTATAACCTGTGAAAAAATTCATATCTATATTGGAAACTCTCAAGAAGAAATTCTTGGGAAGAGAAGTATGCAAGTGGATAAGCAGAACCTCTATAAATCTCTGGTTCAATTCTCTCAACCCTTATCTCTGTATATTTCAACTATTTATTTATTTTCAATGTGTTTTCATCTTTCATTCACTCTAATTTCCTGTTCTTTAATTATTCCACTTTCTATTCTTTATTTGATTTACAAAATTGTTTTAACCAATTATATTCATCAAATAATTTTTAACTGGACTTCGTTTTTCAAACTTACACACTTCACATATCTCTTGTGTTTGAAGTCGCCTATCCAACAATATATTGTAGACTTTTTTAATAAGAGTGATTTTTTAGGTGAGTTGAAATTCTTCACAATATATTGAATCTTGATATACCTTGTTCTGATTTATGCAATGTTAGTCATAAATATAATAAGAGCACTAAATATAATGCTAATAAAAATGTAGTGTGACATGTGTCATAATATACTCATCACTAGAAGTAACCACAATGAAATTAAAAATCTCATATTTAGCACAAACATAAAATTTGATATGAGTTACTTATGAAGTTTAACTTATTTCCTTGGCATTGAATTTGCTACAATCATGAAGGGTATGGTGATTAATCAAAATAAATATATCAGTGATATCATGAAGATATTTAATATGTTGAAGTGCAACTCATCAAGTGCTTCTATGGAATAAAATTCAAAACCATGCAAGGATGAATATGGAAAGGATGTCTATAACACTTTGTAATAGAAAATTATGGGTTGCTTGAGATATACATGCAATATATGTCACAATATATGTGCGGTGAGAAGATTTACGCAGAAACCTAAATTATCACATATGCAAGCAGTCAGGAGGATCATGAGATATCTTAAAGTCGAAATAGATTATGGCATCTTATTTCCAAAACTTAGTTGTCAAAGAGATAAGTTTTATGGTTTTTATAACTAGGATTAATATGGAGATAAAGTGGAAAGAAGAGGCATAATGAGATATGTGTTCAAGTTGTACAATTCTTTGATTTCATGGTTCCTAAAGAAGAAAACGATGATGGCGATGTTGATTGAGATGAATATAACAAAAGCGAAATAAGTAGAACTAATAATAGACAACAAATTATCAAATAACTATGCAATAGCTCATGGAATGAGCAAACACATTCAAAACAAGTTTCACTTTCTTAGAGATCAAGTAATGACAAAGTTACTTTGATATATTTTAGAACCAATGATCAAGTAGTAGATTTCTAACCAAGTCAGTGGATATTGAAAAATTCAAAAAGATGAGAATCTTGTTTAGTGCAATCAGTGTAAAGATATTCAATTAAGAGGGAGTGTTGAAGTTTAATTCAATTGTAGAGATGATTAAGTTATTTAAGTTATTTGTTACACAAGTAACAAACTAACTAAGTTGGTTAGATTGATGTACTTTTTTTGGAATTATTTCTAGACTAAGACAAATAGAATATACATATATATATATATATATATATATATATATATATATATATATATATATATATATATATATATATATATATATATATATATATATATATATATATAAGTCACATAAGGTAAAATTCAGACAAAGCTAGCTCTCTCGAATCCAAAGATACCTGCACAAATAACATCCCACAAAAGACAACAAGAATACATTTAAGGAAGGACGTAGCCACTCGCCCCACTGTTAGTTCATAAATAAGACAAGGTTCTCAAGTCAGACTGAGAAGACACACGAGTTTTCCACTTACCTATTAAGATATTATTTCCAAGCCAAAAGAATACTCATGTCTTCCATATCTTTTGGTGTCACCAAAAAACCATAAAAAACTGTAACATTCATAAATTTTAAAATCCACAAATCACGACATGCCAAATCATCCTCAACCTCTCTCTAGTCCTATAACTACTACCAAAAGGAATAAACATCTGAAAAAGAGTCAAGATGTCCTTAGGCAAGACAACACACCACCTCAACCACTTAAAAATCCTATATCAAATAGTAGATGCAATCTCGTAGATCACAAATATATAAGAGGAAGACTCAACGAGCA
The DNA here is from genome assembly GCF_024323335.1 of Lathyrus oleraceus. NCBI lineage: Eukaryota > Viridiplantae > Streptophyta > Magnoliopsida > Fabales > Fabaceae > Lathyrus > Lathyrus oleraceus. The sequence goes on from NC_066581.1 coordinate 183,983,650, forward strand.
ATGAATAGAAGATACAAAATATAGTCCCAAAGATCAAGTGAACTTTCGTCTTAACTAAGTTCGATCTTTTGTTGGAATGCGACTTAGGGGTGAGTCCTTCAGGTGTGGTCTAGGATAAACCTCCAGATGTCAATGAGTTGAATCCTTAAATGTCCGCTGAGGTAAAACTCCTATAAACTTTCTCACTCCATTATTTCTCTTATCTCTTTTCTTTCCTTTTCACCGAATTGCCTTAATGCTTTAGAGTGGAAAACACTAGTGAATCTTTTTGTGTGTTATGATGTTGGGCTATTATAATAATTTACACAGGAGGGCTTTGTCTCTTGTTTAAATTTTTTGTGGTAAGTTATTATTTTGTTTGTAATCTAAGCTTATAAAATCTCTCATTTAGTTCATGAGATTGTTTGTCAAAATCTCTATTTGATTCATGAGCTTTGTCGCATTACGCGAAAAACCGGCGGGAAACCAGAACAACATAGCCGCCACCGTGCGTTATTTATCCCAAAAGAGGGAAAGGAAACGCTCAGAGTAAACCTGGAAAAAGCATGGTCTCGCGACCAAAGAGAATGGGATCGGGAGTCGGTTATACGAAGGGAAGGTATTAGCACCCCTACGCATCCGTCGTACTCGACGGGATCCACGCACAAAAGGAAGGAATATGGTTGCTAAAACACTGCTCAAACACACACACACTGGCTGAAAGAGACACAAGAAAACAGACAACATTGACTCGGCAGGATATCGCATCCTGGGCCTACTTAGTCTATCAGGCATAGACATCAGAGTCAAAGTAGTTCGGACTGGGGAAACGACACATGCTCGCTAGGATGTCGCATCCTATGCATACGTATCTTCTTGGACGAAGAAGAATCAGAGCATTCGTAGCTCGGCTCACGCACACAAACAGAACAGACACAGGCAAACGTGGAATCCGAATGCCAATCGCTGGACTTACATCAGATTCCGAACCAAAACACACCCACACTGGAAACTAGATGCCACTTGATGGACTTATACCGGACTCCAAGCACACAACAAGAGGATACGGAATGCCAATCGCTGGTCTTACATCCATCTCCTGACACACACAAGGCAAAACAAAAACGGGCGCCCGGAGAGATCAGCTCATCTCCTGCCTACGTACCTCATCTGGTATGAGGATCAGGGCGACGTAGTTCCCCTACGAAGGGACACAGGACTAGCTTAACCAGATAATAGAGGGAGACACAACTAGGGAGACTACGACTCGAGCCTAGATGTTATCATGCAAATTCATCCCTAAGTTAAGGTTTCTAACTAACTTGCACAGGAAGCAAGCCTATCCTAAACATGACTTGCACAGGAAGCAAGCCAAACCAAACCTATCTTGCACAGGAAGCAAGCTAAAGCAAACCAATCTTGCACAGGAAGCAAGCTAAAGCAAACACACAAGCACAAATAGCACACACTATATGCAATCAAATGGGCTCAATCAAGGTTAGGTTTTAGTCGAGGGGTCATATCAACCTCAACAAACAAACCACTGTAACAGGGTAATGTTAGCTCTTAACCCTAACATTGAGAGTTAGGGTGAAGCTGATGAAAGGTGAGTGAAGATGAGACTTCACAGCTCTTATCCCTGGCCTGGGAGAGCTTAAGACAAGAATGTGTGGGTTCAGAAAGTGGGAACCCTTCTACACATATGACACTGACTCAATGTACAATGATCTTGGGTTAATATCTGTAATGCATCAACACAGTGGTGTGAGCAAAGCAGATGACACACAGAATAGCAGGGGATGGATTGCACATCCCTTATATCTGCCAATGCCTCTTCACTTAGGAGGTCTTTGAATATGTACAAGGACAAAAGTAAACAAACACAAACATTGCCTCTTAAGGAGGACTTCAGACAGGTGCCTGGCCAAGTAACAGGCCAGGTCTTCCAGACTACATGGAGTTAGAATATTATACCTCAATGCAAATGCTCTTAAGCAAAGCAAAGCAAGTTCTCAATAGAACTAAAGCAACTAATGTACCTGAAATCAATCAAATACAATCAGTACTCAGATAAACCAACATTAAACAGCAAATGGTTAACAGTTAATTATACACAGTCAAACACAAGTCAATGCACAAAGGTGCAAGCTTTAAGGCACAAGACCAAGTTTTAAAACCTACAAAACAAACCAATGATTAGTCATAAACAATCAAGAAAGCAACTCTAAATGAGGCACACCATCAAGCATAAGCATTTGTGCTATCAACCTGAAACACAACTCAAAAGTGAGAGCACAAACCACTAGTCCAAGACTAGGGTCAAAATGAGATCAAATCATCAAAACAGAACATGAAACTTATCCAAAATCAAGATCAAACAATTATAAATCAAACCCAATTGGTCCCACATTCATATCATTCATCAATATTATTTCATGATCAAAATAGGTCAAAGCATGTCATATAAGAGCTCATAGAAGTCAACAGAATGATTCAACTCAAATCCAATCACAAACATTTCAAAAAATCTTCAAATAATTCATGATCAATCATCATCCATAACATGATAGGCATATCAAATTTCATCTCATTTGGATTAAGGGAAGCATGTCAATGAAAATCAGAAAGTCAAGGCAAGCTTAAGCAAACTCATACAAAGCATCAAAACATGCACCAACTTCAATTAATCATAAAACAGAAACAACATATGATAAATGAATGGGACTAAAACCATGACAAAATTTAAGATGTCTACAATTCACATATCAAATTTCAAGTCCATCCAATTAAGTATTAGAATTTCACAAATCAAATAACATCATGTGTCATAAGAGGTCAACAATTTGGTCAAACAGGGGAGAAATTATCAAACAAATAGGAAATGAATTCAAAAGTTCCAGAAACATTCACAAGCATTCTCAACATGCACAAGTGTCTTCATGCAAAAATCCAGACCATTTTGAGTTCAATAAGCATGGTAATTAAAATCATGAAGTTGGACATGAATGGTGTGACACAAATTGTCACACCCCTATTCAAAAAATCATATCTCAATAACCAGCAATGATAAAATTACAAACTCTATACCAAAATCACCATGAACATGTCTATTTTAAGCACAAAACATTTGAGAGGCATTGGATCATGTATCATCATTTCACAAGCAAATTGGCAAGGCATACACAAAATGGACACACATGAACAAACCCTAGCACATTAAAAAATCCATACATGCAAAAAATCTGGAAAAATCACCATAATAAACTAGAGATCAAGAGGAGCATTTCACAAAATATCCCATCAAATTTGGATTAAAAATGAGTGACTTATGAATTTTCTAAGTTTGCCATGCCAAGTGAAATAATAATTAAAAAAGAAATGAAATAAATTAAATGTGACACGGCCAGTGGCGTTTTTGTAATTATGGAACTCACTAAGTGAAACGCCGCGTTTCACTTAGTGAGGTGGCGTGCTGCAATTCGCTTCATGGCCAGGAAACGTGAAATTCATGCAGGGCGCGGGGTGTGAAGATCAAACAAGGTTTCTGGGTTCACAAATTAGGGTTTATGTAAACAACCACCATGTTCATTCAGATCATCTAACAATGTACATCACTGATCCAACCTTAATTTTCACTAACTCGAGCTAACATGGAAGAAATGAGCTAAACAATATTTGACAACCAAACTTTAATTCGATGTTTCTCTCTCAATTCTCAATGGTTTTTCACGATTCAAAGCTCATTGTACTCATGGCAACAGGATCTACAAGAAGCATAGCATGATTTTAACAATGGCTAGGTTCGAATTTTTACCAGATTTGAAGAACAGTGATGGAACTTGAGTTCTTTGGTCACAACGAGTTGAAACAGATGCACAATGATGTTCCAAATGATGAATGGAGGGAGAATCGTGGCTCAAGCTCGCTTGGTAATGTCCAAATCAACAGTTGCCATGTGAGAGGTTCAATGGAACAGTGGTAGTTCTTTGCTCTACAGTTGTGAAATCCAGCTTTAATCCAACTCCAAAGTGATAGTAGGTGATGATTCAGTCGTGTAAATGGCAAGGAATTGGAATTTTTGTAGAAGAAAAATCAGAGCAAAAGTTGAGAGAGTTTCTTTTTCTGGATCTAGATCTGAGTTTTTTTGAATGTTAGGTCTATTTTCTGTTTTGATTAACCATATGTGTCCACTGTTAATGAAATGTGTTAATCAAATTTAAGCCAAACTTTGCCAATTAGTGAAAATGACCAATAGGTGCAAATTGCTAAATCCAATCATTATGCATGGGGGTGCATGCTACTGCACGAAAATGGGCTTAGGCACACCCCAAATGTAGTTTCTGAACATTGGCAATTGGTAAAAAGTGTAGGCAAAGCTTAATTTGAAAGTCCATTTTTCAACTCTCCCCTTTTTAATTCAAACCACTTGCAAAAGGCCATTTTGATTGGATGATTTTTGGTGAAATGTGATGAAGAATTTGGATAGAGCACATCAAATGTGACTTGTAGCAAAAAACCTCACTCAATTTGGCCAAATGGTTTGGAAGATATGCCACTTTGAAGTTCAAAAATTCTTGAGAATGATTTGATCATAACTTGCCAACCATAAATGAGAAATGAGTGTTCTTGGACTTTTTGGAAAGGTGAGAGCAAGATCTTAAACTTTCATGTTGGACAAAATTTCATTTGAAGCTTGTATGATGATGTAAATTTGAGGAGAAAAACTTTCTATTTTTGGCAGTTTCCAATTACAGGTCAACTTACTATTTTAGGAAACTCTTTGTCTGACTTCAAATTCTCCAATCTTGATCTTTGAAATGACAAATGAGACTTATATGAACATGAATGAAGCCTTTCAAACCATCTCCCACCTTCAAATCCATAAAATCAGGCACAGTTGACCACAGTTGACCATAGTTAACTTTCTAGGGTTTCTGGTAGACTGAACAATGACTGATGACTTTTGAGCAACCAATCCTTGACCAAACCACCTCAAAAGGACCCCTAGGTCATGTGAACATGTTGGACCAAACCTAGGGCCTTGTCTCAATGGAAATTGCACTTGCTTGCTTGATTGACTGATCTCCTGACCAGTTTGACCTAATTTTGTCAGAGGACTTGCATTTGGGCAAAGGACAATGCAATGCTATGCTATGGACTATGTTATGTTAATGACCTAATATGAGAATGTATGTACAAATGGTAGGTGCAAATTTGAGGTGCTACAGCTGCCCCTATTCAATCAGCTGGGAACCTGAACGGATGAGAGCAACGGCTGTCAGCCTTTCAAGGTACACAGGGATTGAATACCAAAGAACCGTAGAAATTTGCACATGGCGGGATATGATACAAAGGAGAGCCAAGTCATTTACCGATGACAATTGCACGACAACTTCAAGAAAGCGAAACCATTTACCGATAGCTAAATACTGGAAACTTGATATTTACCGATATCAACTTCAGTGAGACCATTTACCGATGGCTGTTGGGAAACAACTTGATGTTAAAAGGAAGCAAGACCATTTACCGATAGTAGCTTCATAGCAACTTGATATTTACCGATATCAACTTCAACAAGACCATTTACCGATGGCTGTTCCCACTGGGGACTCGATATTTACCGATATCGAAGAAAGTAGGGCCATTTACCGATGGCGGCTAAAACTGGGCATTCGATATTTACCGATATCGAAGCAAACGGGGCCATTTACCGATGGCGTCTCCACTTGGAGGAGGAAAAAGATATATTTGTAACGGAATCAAACAAGACGTTTACCGACGACTCTTGGGGATCTCGATTTTATCAAAGGACAAACGCACGACCAGACACTTACCGATGACTGGGATGAGACTCGATGTTTACCGACATCGAAAGATGATGTTTACCGACATCCAAAAACGACCAGACATTTACCGATGACTGGGGGGTGAGACTATGTTTATCGACACCAACAGAGAGGTGAACACTTTACCGGGGAAGTAAAAACAAATACTTGTAACAGGAAACCAGACATGACGTTTACCGACGACTCTACTGGGAATCTCTAGCTGGGGAATTACCAGACATTTACTGATGACTGGAAAAAACTCGACGTTTACCGACATCGAAAGATGATGTTTACCGACATCAAAAAAACGACGAGACATTTACCGATGACTGGGGTGGGACTCGATGTTTACCGACATCGAAAGATGATGTTTACCGACATCCGAAGAAAGAACACACGCGGGTGCTGACATGACACTTACTGGTATCACAAGAATGACATCTTAGGTACGTCAAGGCAAGGCTAAACACTTGCTGGGGTCTCACTGGGGAGAAACAAGCTTTCCGTTCGCGGACGGGTGAGGAAATAAACCTCTCTGAGGGAAAATCAATTCTGAATGCTGTCAGGAGCAACTGTAGCAGACGTGCTGTACCGATGTTGAACAAAATGATCCGCCTCTGCCGGGGATACAGTCTGGTTGGGTTAACACATGAATGCATATGTTTGAATTTTCTATGGCGTAATGCTCCATATGGAATGGGAATGCTACGCAGTTTTGAGGATGCAATGATCACTATATGCAAAATGCAAAGGATGAACAACCCGCCGGGGAATACGCAGGACGACTGCGCTGAGAAACCATCAATACAACTCCACTGGGGGAAACGAGGAAACTCGCCGGGGAGTAATGAAGAGACTTGCTAGGGACAAACCGGCGACTTCACTGGGGAGAGCCAACCAATCCACAAGTAGAATAAACTCTGCTCTGGGAAATAAAACACTCCGCTGGGGACGACCCAAACAATCCACAGCTAGGATAAGCTCTGGAGATAAACTTTATTGAACCCGCTCCACTCGGGGAGGAAATCGGTAAATACGGGCCTGCTGGGGGTAGGCAACCCTTAGATCTGTTGGGGAATATAAAGCGCTATCCACAGACACCTTGGCATGAGAACATAGCTTTGATAGCTTCCATACTGGCTTGGGGAAATAACTGCTGGGGAGTGCTTACAGATGACGACCTGCAAAACAACACAACAAATGCCCCCAGGGGATACATGGACAAGATACGCCCAAGTGTCCTCAACATTCAAAATGATTTTCAAATGTTTTGATCTTTCTGCAAGTTATTGTTTAGCCTTCATGTTTTTATATGCCATGTTTATCAAAAATTCGGACGTTTTTGCAAACAAAACAGTAAAAATAAAAACAAAAGAGCTATTTATCTGAATAAAGACTTTTATTGATTGAAAATGTGCCTGAAAAGGCGAATACATTGGGAAGCAATTCCTAGAAAGAGGTAATTACGCACAAAAGGAAAATAAACTATCCTAATGGCAATGTGAACACGGCATCCACTATTTCCCAATTCTGTTATAACTCACAGATCATCAATTTTTCTCCCAACTTCCTTGCTTTCCGAGAAGACTGACTGGACCGATCACATCTTTCGAGATGGCAGACGACGAAGCGCGATGAAGTACGGATAACTCAGACTGTAGCCTTTGCTTTAATCCCTCTTTTGGCTGGATCGCCCTTTCGGGTTTTCAATCCACCGGGATACCCATTTTTGCCTAAGCCGCCCTTGCGGGTTTTCGACTTACCGGGTGTACAAATTCTTTTCACTTTTATCCCTAATTTTTGCCCGAACCTATTCTTTCTGTTTTTTGGTTCGCCGGGATGCCCTTTTTTGCCTGGACTCTTTTATTTTTTTTTGTCCAGCGGGTCAATTTATGCGAAGTATTTTTTGACTACGTCTGAGTTAACAGGGGACGGAAAATTTTCACCATCCATAGTTGTAAGCATCAAGGCTCCACCGGAGAAGACCTTCTTCACAACATATGGACCTTCATAATTAGGAGTCCACTTGCCCCTGTTATCCGTACCGGGAGGAAGGATCCTCTTCAAAACTAGATCACCAGTTTGATAGCTCCGAGGACGCACTTTCTGATCAAAGGCTCGCTTCATCCTTCTCTGATACAACTGCCCATGGCACACAGCTGCTAGCCGTCTCTCTTCGATAAGGCTCAACTCATTAAACCTTGTCCGAATCCACTCGGCTTCATCCAGCTTGACATCCAACAAAACCCTCAGAGAAGGGATCTCCACTTCAACTGGTAGGACTGCTTCCATACCATACACAAGGGAGTACGGGGTTGCCCCGGTCGACGTACGCACCGAGGTACGGTACCCATGCAAAGCGAAAGGCAGCATCTCATGCCAATCCTTGTACGTAACGACCATCTTCTGCACAATCTTCTTGATATTCTTGTTTTCCGCCTCTACAACACCATTCATCTTCGGTCTGTAAGGAGAAGAATTGTGATGTTCAATCTTGTAATCTTTGCAAAGCTCTTTCATCATCTTGTTGTTGAGATTCGAACCATTATCAGTGATGATTCTCTCAGGAACCCCATAACGACAGATGATTTCCTTCTTGATGAACCGGGCAACCACTTGTTTCGTAATATTAGCATAGGAAGCTGCTTCCACCCACTTGGTGAAGTAGTCAATCGCAACCAAGATGAAGCGATGTCCATTCGAAGCAGTAGGCTCAATCTTCCCAATCATGTCAATGCCCCACATGGCGAACGGCCAAGGCGAGTTCATGACATTCAACGGGCTTGGTGGTACATGCACCTTGTCAACATAAATTTGACACTTATGGCATTTCCGAGCATACTTGAAACAATCGGATTCCATAGTCATCCAGTAATAACCGGCTCTCAACAGTTTCTTCGACATTGCATGACCACCAGCATGTGTACCAAACGAACCTTCATGCACTTCTTGCATTAACATGTCTGTTTCGTGTCTATCCACGCATCTGAGCAAGACCATGTCAAAGTTCCTCTTGTACAACACATCATCCTGATTCAAGTAAAAGCTTCCGGCTAGCCTTCTCAGGGTCTTCTTATCATTCTTTGACGCACCTTCAGGATACTCCTGAGTCTTGAGGAAGTTCTTGATGTCATAATACCAAGGCTTCTCATCAATCACAACAGCCTCGGCTGCAAACACATACGCAGGCCTCTCGAGTCGATTCACCGCAACATGTGGCACATGATTCCACCAATGAACTTTTATCATGGAAGATAAAGTAGCCAAAGCATCAGCCATCTGATTCTCATCCCGTGGGACATGATACAACTTCACCTTCTTGAAGAACGTCAGTATTCTTCTGGTGTAATCTCTATACGGAATCAAATGTGGCTGGTTCGTATTCCAATCTCCATTGACCTGATTGATCACGAGAGCGGAATCTCCATAAATGTCAAGCGTCTTGATCCTCAGATCAATGGCCTCTTCTATCCCCATGATACAAGCCTCATACTCAGCTTCATTGTTGGTGACGTCAAAAGTCAATCTGGCAGAGAAAGGTATATGTGCACCTTTGGGATTAATGAGCACTGCCCCAACACCGTTACCGTTCATATTCACAGCCCCATCAAACATCAGTGTCCACTTGTCATCAGGATCCGGTCCTTCCTCGACAAGAGGCTCTTCGCAATCTTTCATCTTTAGATACATGATGTCCTCATCAGGGAATTCAAACATCATCGGCTGATAATCATCGATTGGTTGCTCGGCAAGGTAGTCTGACAGAATACTACCTTTGATGGCCTTCTGTGACGTGTACTGAATGTCATATTCTGTTAAAATCATCTGCCATCGAGCAACGCGCCCGGTGAGAGCCGGCTTCTCAAAGATGTACTTTACTGGATCCATCTTGGAAATCAATAAGGTAGTATGGTTCAACATATACTGCCTCAGTCGGCGAGCAGCCCAGGCCAAAGCACAGCAAGTTTTCTCGAGCAGTGAATATCTTGTTTCACAGTCGGTAAACTTTTTGCTAAGGTAGTATATGGCATGCTCTTTTCGACCAGACTCGTCATGCTGTCCCAGTACACACCCCATCGAGTTCTCGGTCACTGATAGGTACATTATCAGAGGTCTCCCTGGCACTGGAGGGATCAGGATTGGAGGATTCTGTAAATACTCTTTTATCTTGTCAAAAGCTTTCTGACAGTCATCATTCCACCTGATTGCTTGGTTCTTTCTTAGCAATTTGAAAATTGGTTCGCACGTGGCAGTTAGGTGAGATATGAACCTTGCAATGTAGTTCAACCTCCCTAAAAACCCACGGACTTGCTTTTCAGTTTTCGGTTCAGGCATCTCTTGAATAGCTTTGACTTTTGCTGGATCAACCTCAATCCCTTTTTCACTGACAATGAAGCCCAACAGCTTCCCTGATCTCACACCAAACGTACACTTGTTCGGATTCAGCCTCAGTTTGAACTTGACCAATCTGTCAAACAACTTCTGCAAATTAACCAGGTGCTCCTCTTCTGTCTGCGACTTCGCAATCATATCATCCACGTACACTTCTATCTCTTTGTGCATCATGTCATGAAAGAAAGTCGTCATAGCCCTCTGATAGGTAGCACCGGCATTCTTCAGCCCAAATGGCATCACCTTATAGCAGAACGTGCCCTAAGGTGTAATGAATGTCGTCTTTTCCATGTCCTTTGGCGCCATCTTGATCTGATTATAGCCTGAGAAACCGTCCATGAAAGAGAATACCGAGGATTGAGCCGTATTATCCACCAATACATCGATGTGAGGTAATGGGAAATCATCTTTCGGACTCGCCCTGTTCAAATCCCGGTAATCGACACACATTCTGACTTTGCCATCCTTCTTCGGCACAGGAACGATGTTGGCTACCCACGGTGGATAACTGGTAACAGCCAGAAAACCCGCATCCACTGTTTTTGAACCTCTTCCTTGATCTTGACAGCCATATCAGGACTAGTTCTGCGAAGCTTCTGCTTGACCGACGGACACTCTTCTCTGAGGGGTAGTCGATGCACCACAATGTCTGTATCCAAACCAGGCATATCTTGATATGACCAGGCGAATATCTCCACATATTCTCTCAGCATCTCAATCAGCCTCCTCTTGACAGAGTCCTCTAAAGCAGCCCCAATCTTGATCTCTCTTCTGGCGTCCTCAGTACCCAGATTAACAATCTCCAACTCCTCCTGATGAGGTTGGATGACCCTTTCCTCCTGCTTCAGTAATCTGACCAATTCTGCGGGGAGTTCACAGTCTTCCTCACTCTCCTCTTCGGCTTGGTAGATGGGAATATCAAAATCGTACTGAGCCATACCAGAATTGTTCATAGTGGATGCCATAAGGTCACTTCTGCATGTTTTAATGTCTTATTTTAGAAAAAGAGTTCAAAAAAAGTCACAAAAAACAAAAACATTGCCATTTTTTTTTTTTTTTAAAAAGTGAAAACAAAAAATAGAAAGACAGGGATCACAAAATTTGATTGCAAAACGTCCTTTATTTATGATAATCATTAAAACATGATGAGGCCCTACAATGAACCGCTACGCCTTGGGCAGGACGTAGGGTTTTCATGCAAAATGAAAAACAAAGGAAAATTACTCTGTCTAAAGAGTAACTTGGACCACTTCTTCAGCCGTCCAGTTGTTGATAGACTCCCCTGGTGCACACGGGCGGACCCAGACGTCTAAATCGCAATCACTGTCACAGTCTTCGCTACCAGTTGCAAAGACGTTGCCATGATTCATCAGCCCGGCGCTGGTAAAGGTACTCGGACCCGTCTGCACACTCTGCTCTGCTTGGAGAGGCTCATAACCAATGCCAAATTTGTCCTCCTTGACAGGCAAGTCTACCATCTTGCCCCAGTCCTCAGCTTTGCCGGAATCAACCACTTCCTTGGCTTGCTTGTACGAAGCAATCGAAGCACCCGGCTTCCTCTGATCAGCGTACGCCACCTTCTCAAGAGCCACAGTCTCAAATGCCTGGCATAAAGTTTCGTGGATCTCGCCATCCACCTCGACATACTTGAATGAGGATAGGTGACTCACCAGAATCTCTTCTTCACCACACACGGTCACAATTTGGCCGTTCCAGACATACTTGAGTTTTTGGTGGAGAGTTGACGAGACTGCTCCTGCTGCGTGAATCCACGGACGCCCCAACAGACAGCTGTAGGCGGGTTGAATGTCCATAACATAAAAAATGATGTCGAAAACCTCGGGACCTATCTTCACCGGCAATGTAACTTCACCAAACACAGAACGTTTGGATCCATAAAATGCGCGCACAATAAGGTCACTAGGAGTGAGCACAACTCCTTCAACATCAATCTTCTTCAGAATCTGCTTCGGTAAGACATTCAGCGACGACCCGGTGTCTACCAACACGTGAGATAGAACTGCCCCCTTACATTCCATAGTGATATGCAAGGCTTTGTTATGATTGCGACCCTCAGGCGTTAAGTCTAGGTCAGTGAATCCTACACCATGCCTGGTGCTCACGTTGGCCAACACACCCTCTAGCTGGTTGACGGAAATCTCTTGAGGTACGTAAGCCATGTTCAGCATCTTCAACAAGGCATCACGATGTGCCTCAGAGCACAACAACAAAGAGAGAATTGAGATTTTGGACGGAGTCTGGTTGAGCTGATCTACGATCTTGTAGTCACTCTTCTTTATGATCTTCATAAATTCCTCCACGTCCTTTTCAAATGAACCCTCAGGCACCTCCTTCTGAGTCGGTTCTTCGTCAACAACAACCTGTTTGCCTTTCGCCCTAGCAGATGCCTCAGCATTGGCATCTCTCAACGGCTGAGGAGCAAACAGTCGTCCACTCCGAGTAAAACCTCCTGGTCCACCAATGTTGTCCACAACGGGACTCACAACCACAGGAGTTTTAACTGGTGCACTGATCGTCACAGGCGCTCGACTTGCTGGCCTTGTCTGATTATCAGCCCTTTTGTTGCTGCGGTAAGCGTTATCATATCTCCATGGCACAACCCTACTATTCTCAACCGGTCTTCTTCCAGACGCAATGATAGTAGTTGGAGCACTGATAGTTACCGGAGCGGAGATGGTAACTGGGGTACCACTTGCTGCAGATGCACTAACAACCCTTTGTCCACGTCCTTCAGACAGTTTAAAGTAGATGGTAACAGTTGACACTGACCCATTATCTCTGACAACCCGACTGAACTGAACACAACCCTCGTCAATCAGCTTTTGAATACCAGTCCTCAACTGGTCACAACCATTATCAGCTTCAACACAATCCAAACAACCCTCATCACAGCCCGGGTAGACACCCCCATTCAGCAGACGGCCCTTTACCACCAACAGATGAGTCTGAACATCATCAACACTAGCAACTAGATCTTCAGCTTCTTCCCCCTCAATATTGTTCACCCTATGCCCACCATGCTGAGGCATAGGATTGTTCACAACGTTAGGTACCGGAGCAAAGTTGATCGCCTTGGCATCGATCAAATCTTGGACTTTGTGCTGGAAAGCCCGACATTTCTCAGTATGGTGCCCTGGTGCCCCAGAGTGAAAGTCACAACGGACGTTGGCGTCGTATCCAGGAGGCAATACTGTTGGTGGTGCCATTGTACGCAACTCAACAAACCCCAACCTGAGTAGTTCGGGCAGCAGTTCAGCGTACGTCATTGGTAACGGATCAAAACGTCGATCAGGCATCCTTTGCCTGGGCTGATACTGACGCTGTTGTTGTTGTTGTTGTTGTTGTTGTGGTTGTTGAACTCTTTGTTGTTGTTGTTGACGAGGTTGAGGTGCAGGAATGGTTACTGCAGCAACCGGGCGATACTGATCTCTATTCACATTTCCTCTAAACACATTCCCTCGGTGTTGTACAGCATTGGTTTCACCTTCCCTACGGCGAGGTGCCCCAGAGAAAGGTTTCTTGGATGACGAGGAAGAACCCACATCTTGAATTTTGCCGGCCTTAATCAGACTTTCAGTTCTCTCGCCACAGATGACGACATCAGAAAAACTACCGAATGGGCAGCTTCCCATCTGGTCCATAAACACACCCTGAAGAGTGCCGATGAACATGTCTGTCAACCCCCTTTCCAGCATAGGGGGTTGAACTCTCGCAGCAAGCTCACGCCACCTCTGGGCGTACTCTTTGAAGCTCTCATTGTTTTTCTGACATAGACTCTGCAGCTGAGTCCGGCTAGGTGCCATATCCATGTTATGTTTGTATTGTCTGAGGAAAGCTTCTCCCAAATCCCTCCAGCATCTGAATGAATCTCTTTTTAACTCCATATACCAGTCCAGAGACGCCCCAGATAGGCTATCTTGGAAAAAGTACATCCATATTTTTTCATCATCCGTGTAGGCAGAGATCTTCCGATAGTAGGTCTGCACGTGGGTGCTAGGGCAAGAAGTGCCGTTGTATTTGTCGAAGGACGGTGCTTTGAACTTATACGGGATTCTCAAGCCTTCCACTAACCCCATATTAGTAACATCAAAACCGAGAGAGTTCTGACATTCCATAGCCCGGATCTTCTCAGCGAGGGCATCAACTTTACGATCTCTCTCATCAACCCTTCCCAGGACGTCTTCATCTTCACTGAGCATAGTGAAGATATCCTCTTGTCTGTCCACCATCGGAGCCTGATTACGGGCCGGAGCACGGACTACTCTGGCATCGGCGGTCTCTGGAGCAATCGGTTGACCGTTGACTTGAATACCTCTTAATTCATCCCCTACAACATAGTTGTTGATGGGCACAGCCGCAGTAGGGTTGTCATTGATCGGGCCTCCCTCTAGCAGAGCTTGGTTGGTCGGTGGAATTACAGCTTCTTGCCTCTGAACTAGAGCTCGGAGTTCTTCTTGTCCTTGCGCAACCCCTTGCATCATATGCATGAACTGGGCCATGTTAGCCCTCATCTCTTCTAACTCAGCTTGCACCTGATCCATGTTCCTTTGATGGTTGAGTCTCGTTGAGTAGCGGTGCGGTCTTTGATCAGCTATCCTGCCTGAACACAGGAATCAAAGTGAGAAGTCACGAACAAGAACACCTGTTATGCAAAAATGATGTGAGTATGATGTTAATGATGCGTATGATGCACATGATATGTTCGTTTCTCAGGCATTCAAAGAGCCTGACTCATCCTCAAAAAATGGCAACCTGCAGCAACAAGGGAACAACATACAAGGTAACTGAGAACATAATGAAACACCAACAACCTTATCTATAGATAAGAGCAACAGGCTCATACAACAGAGTCAACAAAGATCCATGCAATCGGAATACAACAATGAATCCCATCCAACAAGCCTGGAGGTGATTCTCAACATACACATCAAAGAAATAAACTAAGACAAACGGTCTTCCGGAATGAGAGTCTTCAGGTACTGGCACTGGTCTATCAACAGGGCGCATTCTGAACATTCTAGTAGAGGGGTAATCTTCTCCTTCAATTATCGTCTAAGCTCTACAACCTCTCCTCCAAGATGGGTCTCTAACGCCTGTCTCGAGTCAACCTCTTTCTTCAACTGGATGTCTTTGTCTCTAAGTTGCTTTTCTAGGTCTCTGATCTTCTTCTGGTAGCTGGCTTCAGCTCTCTGCAACTTCAAACACTCCCGATGTTCCGCATCTAACATGGATTCCATCTCTTCGTAGGATCTCTTCTTGCTCCTCACTCTGTTAGCGTCTTCTCCTTGCACTTCCCTGAGTTGATGGGCCAAATTCAACCTATCAGCCTTGGCTTTGTAGAGCTCCATCTGGGTATCTTGCTCCTTCTCTCTCAACCGGCGATTCTCCATCAGGGCTTGCTTATAGTGCTCAGCAGGCACACTCTCAGCAAGGATCAGAGGGGGTTGCTCCTACAACGGCTCCATCCTATCATAGGGTAGCAACAAAGTTTCCACTCTCTGCTTTACCCAATCAGTGTAATCAGGCATAGCAATGGCAAACTTCTTCCCTAAGACAGCTCCATCCTTAACTCCAACGGACCTCCAAGCTCTTCCTATCTGCTCCAATCTAGCCGGGTCACTCTGCTTCTCAAAATACACACTTTCAGCTACTTCAGCTTCAAGTGGTCTTCCTTTCATTACAAACCCTAACTGACGAAGAGAAAGAACTGGATTATAATTTATGCAACCTCTGGTCCCCACGAGTGGCACGTTCCGGAATTCTCCATAACTCATAACAACATCCCGCACATCCATCCGGTATGACTGCCATCTGATGTCATAGGAGGTAAGCGACATGACCATCTGAGTCCACTTATGAGTGCTCTGAGCATCCACAAAGGGTCCACTAACTGGCAGGAGGGACAAGAACCATCTGAGCAAGAGAGGTAGACAACATCTGATAGCTCCACCCTTACCATGCCTACTGTGAATAGCATAGTAAGTGTCAGCTAACAGAGTAGGAACTGGATTCCCTCCAATAAAGATACAGACCGCAGCATAGTCCACAAAATTGGGCATGCTCGGGAATAGGACGATCCCATAGATCATAACAGCAAGCTGGGCCTGAAAAGCTTCCCAATTACCCTTTTCTGCTTCTCCTCTGGCCACTCTCAGCAGAAACTTCAACGGAAGGCCCACGACATCCCCACTGGGCTTCCAGTTATCACAGACTTCTTTGACACTCAACCGGAGAGCTCTGGCAACAACTCTGAAATCAACTTCCTTCGGTACGTCCAAGAAAGGAACCTGATGCTGAATCGGGACACTCAACAGAATGGAATACTCCTCGAGAGTAGGCGCCAACTGATAATCTTGAAAGGTGAAACAATGAAGCTCTGGGTCGTAGAACTGAAGAAGAGTCTGCAACGGCACCGGATCGACTACCATCTTCAACAGCGTCAGAATATCCCCATACTGGTCAACGAACCCCTTCTGGTTACCACTGGTTATCAGGCTACTCAACTCGATCAATGAAGTCAACGGCTCACGATGAAAGCTGTAGGAACAAGTCTTCCGCTTCGGCTCTGGGACTGTTGCCATCTCTATCGGTGAACAAGCTCTGGAATGTACCTGAGAAATGATATGCATGCAGAGATTAGTTTTTTTCTCTTTTTTCTTTCTTTTTTCTTTTTTTTTTCTTTTTTTTTTATATATTGCGTATTTTTTTGAAAATAAACATGCTATGATGCAAATGATGCAGACACAACTGGCTGGCCGTGCATCTCTGAACACAAGGTCGAAGCTTCGGTTTAAACTCAGAACCCCCAAATCCATTTGAAACCCAAAGTCAACTGAGAACTGTCGTCTAAACCCAAAGTCACCAACAGAAACACAAGTCACCAACGGTACCTGTAATAATAATCAAACCCTTCCCCATTCACGGGTGTTGTCTAGGCCAGGGTAAGGTCGAGAGAAACGCAGCATAAATAACCTTTCGCAGAATATCATCATATACACACCCGAAGTATGCAACGATAATATCCCACCAGGGTCTGAACTGCTCGTGATATCAATGTTCTGCTAAGTGGCGCAATACCACCCGCTTCCCATGAATCACTCTATTCCTAAGCATCCTAGATTTCACTCATGGCCTGGGTATTGGGCCTTTTACCTCAAGTAACTCCCACCCCAACAGAGAGAAACAGACAACCAGCCAGCCAGATAAACAATGAATGTGAATGAATGCAAACATAAGTGCAAACATAAATGCAAACAATAAATGCAAACAATAAATAATGAATGCAATAAATAACAGCAAACAGCAACCAAAACCCTAACCTAGAGAGCGCTAGGAGAGACTCGCTTAGGGAAGACGGACCAGTACAGGTCAACTTCTCTGTATCCCCAGCAGGGTCGCCAGCTGTCGCATTACGCGAAAAACCCAGACCATTTTGAGTTCAATAAGCATGGTAATTAAAATCATGAAGTTGGACATGAATGGTGTGACACAAATTGTCACACCCCTATTCAAAAAATCATATCTCAATAACCAGCAATGATAAAATTACAAACTCTATACCAAAATCACCATGAACATGTCTATTTTAAGCACAAAAAATTTGAAAGGCATTGGATCATGTATCATCATTTCACAAGCAAATTGGCAAGGCATACACAAAATGGACACACATGAACAAACCCTAGCACATTAAAAAATCCATACGTGCAAAAAATCTGGAAAAATCACCATAATAAACTAGAGATCAAGAGGAGCATTTCACAAAAAATCCCATCAAATTTGGATTAAAAATGAGTGACTTATGAATTTTCTAAGTTTGCCATGCCAAGTGAAATAATAATTAAAAAAGAAATGAAATAAATTTAATGTGACACGGCCAGTGGCGTTTTTGTAATTATGGAACTCACTAAGTGAAACGCCGCGTTTCACTTAGTGAGGTGGCGTGCTACAATTCGCTTCATGGCCAGGAAACGTGAAATTCATGCAGGGCGCGGGGTGTGAAGATCAAACAAGGTTTCTGGGTTCACAAATTAGGGTTTATGTAAACAGCCACCATGTTCATTCAGATCATCTAACAATGTACATCACTGATCCAACCTTAATTTTCACTAACTCGAGCTAACATGGAAGAAATGAGCTAAACAATATTTGACAACCAAACTTTAATTCGATGTTTCTCTCTCAATTCTCAATGGTTTTTCACGATTCAAAGCTCATTGTACTCATGGCAACAGGATCTACAAGAAGCATAGCATGATTTTAACAATGGCTAGGTTCAAATTTTTACCAGATTTGAAGAACAGTGATGGAACTTGAGTTCTTTGGTCACAACGAGTTGAAACAGATGCACAATGATGTTCCAAATGATGAATGGAGGGAGAATCGTGGCTCAAGCTCGCTTGGTAATGTCCAAATCAACAGTTGCCATGTGAGAGGTTCAATGGAACAGTGGTAGTTCTTTGCTCTACAGTTGTGAAATCCAGCTTTAATCCAACTCCAAAGTGATAGTAGGTGATGATTCAGTCGTGTAAATGGCAAGGAATTGGAATTTTTGTAGAAGAAAAATCAGAGCAAAAGTTGAGAGAGTTTCTTTTTCTGGATCTAGATCTGAGTTTTTTTGAATGTTAGGTCTATTTTCTGTTTTGATTAACCATATGTGTCCACTGTTAATGAAATGTGTTAATCAAATTTAAGCCAAACTTTGCCAATTAGTGAAAATGACCAATAGGTGCAAATTGCTAAATCCAATCATTATGCATGGGGGTGCATGCTACTGCACGAAAATGGGCTTAGGCACACCCCAAATGTAGTTTCTGAACATTGGCAATTGGTAAAAAGTGTAGGCAAAGCTTAATTTGAAAGTCCATTTTTCAACTCTCCCCTTTTTAATTCAAACCACTTGCAAAAGGCCATTTTGATTGGATGATTTTTGGTGAAATGTGATGAAGAATTTGGATAGAGCACATCAAATGTGACTTGTAGCAAAAAACCTCACTCAATTTGGCCAAATGGTTTGGAAGATATGCCACTTTGAAGTTCAAAAATTCTTGAGAATGATTTGATCATAACTTGCCAACCATAAATGAGAAATGAGTGTTCTTGGACTTTTTGGAAAGGTGAGAGCAAGATCTTCAACTTTCATGTTGGACAAAATTTCATTTGAAGCTTGTATGATGATGTAAATTTGAGGAGAAAAACTTTCTATTTTTGGCAGTTTCCAATTACAGGTCAACTTACTATTTTAGGAAACTCTTTGTCTGACTTCAAATTCTCCAATCTTGATCTTTGAAATGACAAATGAGACTTATATGAACATGAATGAAGCCTTTGAAACCATCTCCCACCTTCAAATCCATAAAATCAGGCACAGTTGACCACAGTTGACCATAGTTAACTTTCTAGGGTTTCTGGTAGACTGAACAATGACTGATGACTTTTGAGCAACCAATCCTTGACCAAACCACCTCAAAAGGACCCCTAGGTCATGTGAACAAGTTGGACCAAACCTAGGGCCTTGTCTCAATAGAAATTGCACTTGCTTGCTTGATTGACTGATCTCCTGACCAGTTTGACCTAATTTTGTTAGAGGACTTGCATTTGGGAAAAGGACAATGCAATGCTATGCTATGGACTATGTTATGTTAATGACCTAATATGAGAATGTATGTACAAATGGTAGGTGCAAATTTGAGGTGCTACAAGCTTAACCCGGTATAAAAAACTCTCATCTAATTTGTGAGAATTTCTGTCAAAATATCTTTTTGGTTAGTGAGCTTAACCTAGTGTAAAAGCTCTTGCTTGGTTTCAAGATTAGTCTGGTATATAATCCCATATTTAGTTTTAAGGATAACCAATGTTAAACTCCTATTTTGTTGTAATTAGGTTTATGGGTATAACCTGGGAAAAAACTAATATCTATAATGGAAACTCTAAAGAAGAAATTATTGGGGAGAGAAGTATGCAAGTGGCTAAGCAGAACCTTTATAAATCTCTGGTTCAATTCTCTCAACCCTTATCTCTTTATATTTCCACTATTTATTTATTTTCAATGCGTTTTCATCTTCCCTTAACTCTAATTTCCCGTTCTTTACTTATTCCACTTTCTATTCTTTATTTGATTTACCAAATTGTTTTAACAAATTATATTCATCAAATAATTTTTAACTGGACTTCATTTTTCAAACTTTCACAATTCACCTATCTCTTGTGTTTGAAGTCGCTTATCCAACAATATATTATAGACTTTTTTAGTAAGAGTGATTTTTTAGGTGAGTTGAAATTCTTCATATATATTGAATATTGTTATACCTTGTTCTGATCTATGCAATGTTAGTCATAAATATGATAAGAGCACTAAATATAATGCTAATAAAAATATAGTGTGATAGGTGTCATAATTTACTCATCACTAGAAGTAACCACAATGAAATTGAAATTCTCATATTTAGCACAAACATAAAATTTGATATGAGTGACTTATGAAGTTTAAGTTACTTCATTGGCATTGAATTTGCTACAATCATGAAGGATATGGTGATTAATCAGAATAAATAAATCAGTGATATCATGAAGATATTTAATATGTTGAAGTGCAACTCATCAAGTACTTCTATGGAAGAAAATTCAAAACTAAGTAAAGATGAATATGGATAGGATGTTTATAACACTTTGTACTAGATAATTATGGGTTGCTTGAGATATACATGCAATATATGTCACAATGTATATGTGGTGAGAAGATTTATGCATAAACCTAAATTATCACATATGCAAGCAGTCAGGAGGATCACGAGATATCTTAAAGTCGAAATAGATTATGGCATTTTATTTCCAAAACATAGTTGTTAAAGAGATTAGTATGATGGTTTTTATGACTAGGATTCATATGGAGATAAAGTGGAAAGAAGAGGCATAATGGGATATGTGTTCAAGTTGTATAATTCTTTGATTTCATGGTTCCAAAAGAAGAAAACGATGATGGTGATGTTGATTGAGATGAATATAAGAAAAGCGAAATAAGTAGAACTAATAATAGACAACAAATTATCAATTAACTTTGGAAAGAGTCTAATAGCTCATGGAATGAGCAAACACATTGAAACCAAGTTTCATTTTCTTAGAGATCAAGTAATGACAAAGTTACTTTGATTAATTTTAGAACTAATGATCAAGTAGTAGATTTCTAACCAAGTTAGTGGATATTGAAAAATTCAAAAAGATGAGAAACTTGTTTAGTGCAATCAGTGTAAAGATATTCAATTAAGAGGGAGTGTTGAAGTTTAATTCAATCGCAGAGATGGTTAAGTTAGTTAAGTTATTTGTTACACAAGTAACAAACTAACTAAGTTGGTTAGATTGATGTACTTTTTTTTGGAATTATTTTTAAAGACAAATCGTATATGTGTGTGTGTGTATATATATATATATATATACATATAAGTCACATAAGGTCAAATTCAAACAAAGCTAGCTCTCTCGAATCCAAAGCTACCTGCACAAATAACATCCCACAATAGACAACAAGAATATATTTTAGGAAGGACGTAGCCACTCACTCCATTATTAGTTCATAAATAAGACAAGGTTCTCAAGTCAGACCGAGAAGACACACGAGTTGTCCACTTGCCTACTAAGATATTATTTCCAAGCCAAAACAATACTCGTGTCTTCCATTTCTTTAGGTGTCACCAAAGAACCAGAAAAAACTATAACATTCATAAATTTTCAAATAGACAAATCAAGACATGCCGAATCATCATCAACCTCTCTATAGTCTTATAACTACTACCAAAAGGAATAAACATCCGAAAAAGAGTCAAGATGTCCTTAGGCAAGATAATGCACCACCTCAACCACTTAAAAATCCTATATCAAATAGTAGATGCAATCTCGTAGATCACAAATATATAAGAGGAAGACTCAACGAGCAACGAATAAAAGACACAAAAAATAGTCCCAAAGATCAAGTGAACTTCCGTCTTAACTAAGTTCGGTATTTTGTTGGAATGCGACTTAGGGTTGAGTCCTTTAAGTGTGGTCTAGGATAAACCTCCAGATGTCAATGAGTTGAATCCTTAAATGTATGCTGAGGTAAAACTCCTATAAACTTTCTCACTCCATTATTTCTCTTTTCTATTTTCTTTCCTTTTCATTAAAATTTCCTTAATGCTTTAAGAGTGGAAAACACTAGTGAAGCTTTTTGTGTATTCTGATGTTGGGATATTATTATATTTTACATAGGAGGACTTTGTCTCTTGTTTAAATTTCTTGTGGTAAGTTATTGTTTGGTTTGTAATCTAAGCTTATAAAATCTCTCATTTAGTTCATGAGATTGTTTGTCAAAATCTCTATTGGATTCATGAGCTTACCCCGGTATAAAAAACTCTCATCTGGTTTGTTAAAATTTCCGTCAAAATATCTTTTTGGTTATTGAGCTTAACCTAGTGTCAAAGCTCTCGCTTGGTTCCAAGATTAGTCTGGTATATAATCTCATATTTAGTTTGAAGGATAACCAATGTTAAACTCCTATTTTGTTATAATTAGGTTTATGGGTATAACCTGTGAAAAAATTCATATCTATATTGGAAACTCTCAAGAAGAAATTCTTGGGGAGAGAAGTATGCAAGTGGATAAGCAGAACCTCTATAAATCTCTGGTTCAATTCTCTCAACCCTTATCTCTGTATATTTCAACTATTTATTTATTTTCAATGTGTTTTCATCTTTCATTCACTCTAATTTCCTGTTCTTTATTTATTCCACTTTCTATTCTTTATTTGATTTACAAAATTGTTTTAACCAATTATATTCATCAAATAATTTTTAACTGGACTTCGTTTTTCAAACTTACACACTTCACATATCTCTTGTGTTTGAAGTCGCCTATCCAACAATATATTGTAGACTTTTTTAATAAGAGTGATTTTTTAGGTGAGTTGAAATTCTTCACAATATATTGATTCTTGATATACCTTGTTCTGATTTATGCAATGTTAGTCATAAATATAATAAGAGCACTAAATATAATGCTAATAAAAATGTAGTGTGACATGTGTCATAATATACTCATCACTAGAAGTAACCACAATGAAATTAAAAATCTCATATTTAGCACAAACATAAAATTTGATATGAGTGACTTATGAAGTTTAACTTATTTCCTTGGCATTGAATTTGCTACAATCATGAAGGGTATGGTGATTAATCAAAATAAATATATCAGTGATATCATGAAGATATTTAATATGTTGAAGTGCAACTCATCAAGTGCTTCTATGGAATAAAATTCAAAACCATGCAAGGATGAATATGGAAAGGATGTCTATAACACTTTGTAATAGAAAATTATGGGTTGCTTGAGATATACATGCAATATATGTCACAATATATGTGCGGTGAGAAGATTTACGCAGAAACCTAAATTATCACATATGCAAGCAGTCTGGAGGATCATGAGATATCTTAAAGTCGACATAGATTATGGCATCTTATTTCCAAAACTTAGTTGTCAAAGAGATAAGTTTTATGGTTTTTATAACTAGGATTAATATGGAGATAAAGTGGAAAGAAGAGGCATAATGAGATATGTGTTCAAGTTGTACAATTCTTTGATTTCATGGTTCCTAAAGAAGAAAACGATGATGGCGATGTTGATTGAGATGAATATAACAAAAGCGAAATAAGTAGAACTAATAATAGACAACAAATTATCAAATAACTATGCAATAGCTCATGGAATGAGCAAACACATTCAAAACAAGTTTCACTTTCTTAGAGATCAAGTAATGACAAAGTTACTTTGATATATTTTAGAACCAATGATCAAGTAGTAGATTTCTAACCAAGTCAGTGGATATTGAAAAATTCAAAAAGATGAGAATCTTGTTTAGTGCAATCAGTGTAAAGATATTCAATTAAGAGGGAGTGTTGAAGTTTAATTCAATTGTAGAGATGATTAAGTTAGTTAAGTTATTTGTTACACAAGTAACAAACTAACTAAGTTGGTTAGATTGATGTACTTTTTTTGGAATTATTTCTAGACTAAGACAAATAGAATATATATATATATATATATATATATATATATAAGTCACATAAGGTAAAATTCAGACAAAGCTAGCTCTCTCGAATCCAAAGATACCTGCACAAATAACATCCCACAAAAGACAACAAGAATACATTTAAGGAAGGACGTAGCCACTCGCCCCACTGTTAGTTCATAAATAAGACAAGGTTCTCAAGTCAGACTAAGAAGACACACGAGTTTTCCACTTACCTATTAAGATATTATTTCCAAGCCAAAAGAATACTCATGTCTTCCATATCTTTTGGTGTCAACAAAAAACCATAAAAAACTGTAACATTCATAAGTTTTAAAATTCACAAATCACGACATGCCAAATCATCCTCAACCTCTCTCCAGTCCTATAACTACTATCAAAAGGAATAAACATCCGAAAAAGAGTCAAGATGTCCTTAGGCAAGACAACACACCACCTCAACCACTTAAAAATCCTATATCAAATAGTAGATGCGATTTAGTAGATCACAAATATATAAGAGGAAGACTCAACGAGCAATGAGTAGAAGATACAAAATATAGTTCCAAAGCTCAAGTGAACTTTCGTCTTAACTGAGTTTGATCTTTTGTTGGAATGCGACTTAGGGGTGAGTCCTTCAGGTGTGGTCTAGGATAAACCTCCAGATGTCAATGAGTTGAATCCTTAAATGTCTGCTGAGGTAAAACTCCTATAAACTTTCTCACTCCATTATTTCTCTTATCTCTTTTCTTTCCTTTTCATCAAATTGCCTTAATGCTTTAGAGTGGAAAACACTAGTGAAGCTTTTTGTGTGTTATGATGTTGGGCTATTATAATAATTTACACAGAAGGGCTTTGTCTCTTGTTTAAATTTTTTGTGGTAAGTTATTATTTTGTTTGTAATCTAAGCTTATAAAATCTCTCATTTAGTTCATGAGATTGTTTGTCAAAATCTCTATTTGATTCATGAGCTTAACCCGGTATAAAAAACTCTCATCTGATTTGTGAAAATTTCTGTCAAAATATCTTTTTGGTTAGTGAGCTTAACCTAGTGTAAAAGTTCTTGCTTGGTTCCAAGATTAGTCTGGTATATAATCTCAAATTTGGTTTTAAGGATAACCAATGTTAAACTCCTATTTTGTTGTAATTAGGTTTATGGGTATAACCTGGGAAAAAACTCATATCTATAATGGAAACTCTAAAGAAGAAATTATTGGGGAGAGAAGTATGCAAGTGGCTAAGCAGAACCTCTATAAATCTCTGGTTCAATTCTCTCAACCCTTATCTCTTTATATTTCCACTATTTTTTTTTCCAATGCGTTTTCATCTTTCCTTAACTCTAATTACTCGTTCTTTACTTAATCCACTTTCTATTCTTTATTTGATTTACCAAATTCTTTTAACAAATTATATTCATCAAATAATTTTTAACTGGACTTCATTTTTCAAACTTTCACAATTCACCTATCTCTTGTGTTTGAAGTCGCTTATCCAACAATATATTGTAGACTTTTTTAGTAAGAGTGATTTTTTAAGTGAGTTGAAATTCTTCATATATATTGAATATTGTTATACCTTGTTCTTATCTATGCAATGTTAGTCATAAATATGATAAGAGCACTAAATATAATGCTAATAAAAATGTAGTGTGATAGGGGTCATAATTTACTCATCACTAGAAGTAACCACAATGAAATTGAAAATCTCATATTTAGCACAAACATAAAATTTGATATGAGTGACTTATGAAGTTTAAGTTACTACATTGGCATCGAATTTGCTACAATCATGAAGGATATGGTGATTAATCAGAATAAATAAATTAGTGATATCATGAACATATTTAATAAGTTGAAGTGCAACTTATCAAGTACTTCTATGGAAGAAAATTCAAAACTAAGTAAAGATGAATATGGATAGGATGTTTATAACACTTTGTACTAGGAAATTATGGGTTGCTTGAGATATACATGCAATATATGTCACAATGTATGTGTGGTGAGAAGATTTATGCAGAAACCTAAATTATCACATATGCAAGCAGTCAGGAGGATCATGAGATATCTTAAAGTCGAAATAGATTATGGCATCTTATTTCCAAAACTTAGTTGTTAAAGAGATAAGTTTGATGGTTTTTATGTCTAGGATTCATATGGAGATAAAGTGGAAAGAAGAGGCATAATGAGATATGTGTTCAAGTTGTACAATTCTTTGATTTCATGGTTCCAAAAGAAGAAAACGATGATGGTGATGTTGATTGAGATGAATATAAGAAAAGTGAAATAAGTAGAACTAATAATAGACAACAAATTATCAATTAACTTTGCAAAGAGTCTAATAGCCCATCGAATAAGCAAACACATTGAAACCAAGTTTCACTTTCTTAGAGATCAAGTAATGACAAAGTTACTTTGATATATTTTAGAACTAATGATCAAGTAGTAGATTTCTAACCAAGTCAGTGGATATTGAAAAATTCAAAAAGATGAGAAACTTGTTTAGTGCAATCAGTGTAAAGATATTCAATTAAGAGGGAGTGTTGAAGTTTAATTCAATCGTAGAGATGGTTAAGTTAGTTAAGTTATTTGTTACACAAGTAACAAACTAACTAAGTTGGTTAGATTGGAGTACTTTTTTTTGAATTATTTTTAAAGACAAATAGGATATATATATATATATATATATATATATATATATATATATATATATATATATATATATATATATATATATATATATATATATATATATATATATATATATATATATATATATATATATATATATATATATATATATATATATATATATATATATATATATATATATATATATATATATATATATATATATATATATATATATATATATATATATATATATATATATATATATATATATTAGTCACATAAGGTAAAATTCAGACAAAGCTAGCTCTCTCGAATCCAAAGGTACCTGCACAAATAACATCCCACAATATACAACAAGAATACATTTAAGGAAGGACGTCGCCACTCACTCCATTATTAGTTCATAAATAACACAAGGTTCTCAAAGCAGACCGAGAAGACACACGAGTTTTCCGCTTACCTACTAAGATATTATTTTCAAGCCAAAACAATACTCGTGTCTTCCATATCTTTTGGTGTCACCAAAGAATCAGAAAAAATGATAACATTTATAAATTTTCAAATCGAAAAATCAAGACATGCCAAATCATCCTCAATCTCTCTCTAGTCCTATAACTACTACCAAAAGGAATAAACATCCGAAAAAGAGTCAAGATGTCCTTAGGAAAGACAACACACCACCTCAACCACTTAAAAATCCTATATCAAATAGTAGATGCAATCTCGTAGATCACAAATATATAAGAGGACGACTCAACGAGCAACGAATAGGTGAGACAAAAAAGAGTCCCAAAGATCAAGTGAACTTCCGTCTTAACTAAGTTCAATCTTTTGTTGGAATGCGACTTATGGGTGAGTCCTTCAACCCTGGTCTAGGATAAACCTCCAGATGTCAATGAGTTGAATCCTTAAATGTCTCCTGAGGTTAAACTCCTATAGACTTTCTCACTCCATTATTTATCTTTTCTCTTTTCTTTGTTTTTCACTAAATTGTCTTAATGCTTTAAGAGTGGAAAACACTAGTGAAGCTTTTTGTGTGTTCTGATGTTGGGCTATTATTATATTTTACACCGGAGGTCTTTGTCTCTTGTTTAAATTTCTTGTGGTAGGTTATTGTTTGGTTTGTAATCTAAGCTTATAAAATCTCTCATTTGGTTCTTGAGATTGTTTGTCAAAATCTCTATTTGATTCATGAGCTTAACCTGGTATAACAAACTCTCATCTGGTTTGTGAAAATTTCTGTCAAAATCTCTTTTTGGTTAGTGAGCTTAAAAATTTCCGTCAAATAATTTTTAACTGGACTTCGGTTTTTAAACCTCCACAATTCACCTATCTCATGTGTTTGAAGTGCTTATCCAACAATATATCGTAGACTTTTTTAGTAAGAGTGATTTTTTAGGTGAGTTAAAATTCTTCACAATATATTGAATCTTGTTATACCTTGTTCTGATCTATGTAATGTTAGTCATAAATATAATAAGAGCACTAAATATAATGCTAATGAAAATGTAGTGTGACATGTGTCATAATTTACTCATCACTAGAAGTAACCACAATGAAATTGAAAATCTCATATTTAGCACACACATAAAATTTGATATGAGTGACTTATGAAGTTTAAGTTACTTCCTTCACATTGAATTTGCTAGAATCATGAAGGGTATGATGATTAATCAGAATAAATAAATCAATGATATCATGAAGATATTTAATATGTTGAAGTGCATCTCATCAAGTACTTCTATGGAAGAAAATTCAAAACTAAGCAAAGATGAATATGAAAATGATGTTTGTAACACTTTGTACTAGAAAATTATGGATTGTTTGAGATATACATGTAATATATGTTACAATGTTGTAAGACCCCAATTTTGTCCCTAAGATCCCTCATGGCATCATAACATTGCATTGCATAGCCTCAAGGATCTTTGAGCATCTTGGCTCCCTTTCCCTTTGGGTAGGGATCTCCTGTGAGTGGTTTTGAGATCACCAAGCATGCTTGAATTGTATATCATTGCTTTTCTCATTTTGTTTACTAACCAAAAGCACAAAAATATGTCATTAACATCTTTTGTTTGTAGCTTAAGCAACCACTAGGTCAAGAGCTTCAAGAGGATCCTTTGTGCAAGAGATGGGGTATTTTCTTGAGATGAGGACCACATGATCATTACAAGGAGCTTACATGAGCTATGGTTCCATTTTGGAGCAATTTCATCAAGTGATAAAGGCTCAAATCAATCAAGACATTTCAAGGTCATCTGAGGACCAAAAAAGTCAACTGTGCAGTCAACTGAGGGCTTTGAGGTGGGGAAATGAGTTGATACACCTCAATCATGTTCAAATGAGATCTATTCTTCATTCTAAACTTCCATCTTGAAGATTCAAATGTCATGGCAAAAGTTACTAAAAATGGAAAATGACCTGTAATTCAAAGTTTCCAAATTTGGCAAGTTTTTGGTCCACATTCAACTTGACTTGTCAATGTCAAAGAAGTTTCAAATGGATTTTTGGTGAACATGAAAGTTGTAGATCTTTGTCTCCCCTTTCCAAAAATTCCTAATTCATGTCCATATGATGAATGGTTGAGAAGTTATGGTCATTTGATCACAAGGTGTGCATGGAAATTCAAAATGACCTAACTTTTGGTACAATGCTCCAATTTGGTCCATTCTTTTTGCAAAATGCTCCTTATGTGCAAGACATCTCAAAGTTACTTCATTTGGCTCAATTGTGTAAAGGAACCATGGCCAAATGCTCATTATTTCACATGTGTTCAAATTGAAGAAAATATTCACAATTCATTTTTTGGGCTTATGATATAAGCAAAACAACAATTCCATGATGATCCTTGGTTGCTATTGAGTGAATTCAGACCCTTGCATGAGAAAGAGCACGTGCAATATGGCCATGCTAGCTTCATTTGCATTTTTGCAAGATACTTCATATTTCATTAATCATGATTAGTGGATGGAAAGTGTGATTAGCAGCATCATTAGCATGGCATATAAAAGCTCAAACCCTAATCATAACTGCATAACAGAACCAATTCAGATCTAAAATTTCAAAACTCCCTCCAATTTCTCTCTCTTCGAATTTTCAATTTCTTCACACAAACACCAAAAATTCTTGTGGATTCTTGATTATCATGCTTCATTGAGCAAGAATCAACCATTGATTAGAGCAATTCAGCCAAATTTCATGCAGAACAAGAGCAATATCATGTTGATGGAATTTGAAAATTGAAGTAGATCCAGGTGGTTTCAAGTGTTCCTGTTTGCATAAAGCTTAAAGGCAAGAGCATAGGATTGGATCTGGAGCACTAGAGCTGTTGATAACGCGTGTACAACAACCTTCATTTCCAGGTGATGAAAAATTCATCCTCTCCTTTTGCTATTTTCTGATCATAGATGTGTAGATCTTGCTTAGTAGAGAATGTACATGTGTTTAGAATTAAAAATGGTTGAGAATTGAGCATGTATGATGAACTTTAAGTTTGGATCTACAAAATGTTTTGCTTCGATCTGGAAAACCTAGGGAGAACTAGATGAAATCATTAGCATATTTGGAATGTATGTTGCAAGAGGATTCGAACGGTATAGATTTTGTGCATTTCTGGAAAAAATTTGGTTGTCGCCACCGGATGTTGGTCGGAGAAGACGACCGGAGCTTAGCTCCGGCGTCTCTGCAATTCCTAGGGTTTTGCTGATGCTGGATGCCATGTGTGCCTTACGTGTGTGTTTGATTGGCTATGGATCCTTTGACCGAGCCACGCGAGCTTTGAATGCTGACCGTGCATGCCAACGCGTTTAATGAAACGCAGCGTTTTGGCCTTTTGAACCTGATCCGTTGATTGCTTTTGCGCGCCTCATCTGATGGATGAGGTTTATTCTGAGTTTATTTGAATATTGCTTTTCCCTCCATATTTTTGTTTTATTTCATTTCTTTTGCTTGTTTTGATTAATTCATTAAAAATTCAAAAAAGGTCCAAATGAATCCCAATTTTTTTTCCTAGTTTTGTATGAATGTCTAGTTTTTTATGGTATTAATTTCATGAATTGTTGATGTCTGGTTTGTGATGTGTGAATTTTTGAATCCATGTGATGTTAATTTGATATGTTGCATTCAATGCTTTGTGAAATCCTCATTGTTGAACCATTTGATCCAATTTTTTGCATGCTTGACATTCATACATGATGTGAATTTTTGATCGCTGGTTTGGAATTTTTCTCATATGCTATCATCCTTTTTGACACATAAAGAAAAGTGTGACAATTTGTGTCACATTTTTGACATTGGATTGTTGCATTTTTGTTCATATATCATTTGAACCTTTCTGGATTTGATCTTTTTTATATTGATTGTTCATGACATGAGGAACTTGTACAAAAAATATCAAAGTCATTGCATGCATTTCTGATTTGATTTGGATTTTCTAAGTTGGGAGTTCATTTTGTGCCATTTTTTTGGTCATTACATTACATAGATCATTTGAGATACTTGCTTTTTGATTTGATGCTGGTCCTTTTGAGGACATTTTGTGGATTGTTTGAATGTGCATTGTGAAAAGATTGGGTTCTGTTTTGGTCATTTGAATTGGTTTTGAATCTAGTCTTTGTACTAGTGTTTTGTACATAAACTAACCTTATTTTGTGTTTCAGGTTTGGACATTTATCATTGATGGTTGATTTGTTCTCACTTTGTGAGATGCAAATGATTTGAGTTCTAATTTGTGTTTGTTTTGTAGGATTCTAAGTGATATGCTTGAGCTCATTAGTTGCTTGCTTGCTTTTGCTTTTGCTTTAGCTTTGGATTGTGGTTGATACACCACTTAGGTAGTTATCTTCTTACTTCATGTAGTCTGGAAGTCCTGTCGCCTTTTTGGCAGGCATTTTGCTGGCAAGTCCTCCTTCAGAGGCTCTGTTTGTGTTTGTTTACAATTGTGCCAAAGACCTTCAAGATGAGGCATGTGTTACTTGATAAGTCCTTCAAGAGTTGAGGCAATTGACGGATAAAAGGGATTAGTAGCCAATTGTCGCATTACGCGAAAAACCGGCGGGAAAAGAAAACAGAGCCGCCACCGTGCGTTATTTATCCCAAAGGAGGGAAAGGAAACGCTCGAAGTAAACCTGGAAAGGAAATAGTCTCGCGACCAGAGATTGATAGGATCGGGAGTCGGTTATGCGAAGGGAAGGTATTAGCACCCTACGCATCCGTCGTACTCGACGGGATCCATGCTCAGAAAGAATAGAAGGAAGGTTGCTAAATAACTGCTCAAACACTGAACTGAAACACAGATGAAAGACGGAAGAAAGTAACTCGGCAGGATGTCGTATCTTGGTCCTACGTAGTCTGTCAGACACAGACATCAGAGTCGACGTAGTTCGGGGAAATGGGGGAAACGTGCTCGCTAGGATGTCGCATCCTATGCATACGTATCTTCTCTAACCAGAGAAAGAATCAGAGCACTCATAGCTCGGCTAACACACGCCAAACAAAACACAAACAGGAAACCAACTGCCAATCGCTGGACTTACGTCAGACTCCAAACCCACAACCACACACAGGAAACCGACTGCCAATCGCTGGACTTATGTCAGACTCCAAACGCAAAATAGGAAACCGACTGCCAATCGCTGGGCTTACGTCAGACTCCACACACACACCAAACACGGGAAACCGACTGCCAATCGCTGGACTTACGTCAGACTCCAAACAAGCAAACACGAACTGGAAACCGAATGCCAATCGCTGGACTTACATCAGACTCCAAACAAACAACCACACACAGGAAACCGACTGTCAATCGCTGGACTTATGTCAGACTCCACACAACACAAGGGGTTGAAAAAGAAAAGGGCGCCCAGAGAGATCAGCTCATCTCCTGCCTACATACCTCATCTGGTATGAGGATCAGGGCAACGTAGTTCCCCTTAACAGGGAAAGACTTCTATCCTAACCAGAGACTAGGGAGATAACAGACTACTAGGGAGACTACGACTCGAGCCTAGAAGTTGTCATGCATACGATCCCTATGTTGAGGTCTCTAATCCTAACTCGCACAGGAAGCAAGCTAGCCTAAACAAGTAAACAATCAAACACAAGCACAAGAGAGCAAACACACATACTACATGCAAACAAGTGGCTCATACAAGGCTAGGCTTTAGTCAAGGGGTCAAATCAACCTCGACAAACAAGCCAACTGGAAAGTGGTGTTTGAGCTCTTAACCCTAACATTGAGAGTTAGGGTGAAGCATATGAAATGGGAGATGAGGGTAAGACCTCATAGCTCTTATCCCTGGCCTGGGAGAGCTTCAATCAATGAAAGTGTGGGAGTCCAGAATGAGGAACTCTACTCCACATGACTGACACAACAAGATTTTGGGTTTTATTCAAAGTGCATCAACACATGGTGTGAGCAAGATGAAAGACACAACTGAGTAGCAGGGGATGGATTGCACATCCCTTTTATCTGCCAATGCCTCTTCACTTAGGAGGTCTTTGAATGTACAAGGCACAAAGATAAACAACCACAAACATTGCCTCTTAAGGAGGGCTTCAGACAGGTGCCTGCCAAAGTAACATGACAGGTCGTCCAGACTACATGGAGAATAAGAAGTTACCTAGGTGGTATGCCAACCACAAGCAAAGCAAAGCAACTCAAATAATGAGTTAAAGCGGCTAAAGTACCTGTGTAAACAACCAAACAATCAGTATGGTATTCAGACAAACTATTCACAGACAAACAAACAGTACAAGGCCTAAGAGGCAAGCAACTCAAAGGGTTTCATCATTCAAAGATCCTACAAAACAGCAAATGTTAGTGAAACACATCATTTTGCATCTCAATTTGTGAGATCAACATCATCCATCAAGACTAGGAGCTTGAACCTGAAATGCACAACTCAAATGTGAGTTCAAACCCCTAGGTCAAAGCCTAGGGTCAAAAGTGGGGAAAAAATTCAAAACAGAAGCTAATACTCAACCCAAAGCAACTTTAATCAATCATGAACATGTCTTAAAAAGGACCAAGTCAAAAGCATTAGGCAAATCCATTTCATGTGCAAGAGAAGGCAAAGGCAAATCCAAAGCTCACAAATGATCATCATGAATGAAAATTCCATATCAAAACAGAAATGACTCAAACAATCGTGGAAAAATTCATGAGAAATCAACATGTCCACCATAATCATCATGCCAAAAATCATAAATAGAGAAGCTCATTTGATATGGAAATTAAAATGCACAAGTTGATCATCCAATTGTGTGACACAAATTGTCACACCTAAAGTACATGTGTCCCAAACAGTGAAGCAAATTGCAAAAAATGCCAAATAAAGTCACACAAGTCCATCAACATGTTAACAATCATCATGCAAAATTTCATGGCATTTGGATCAAAATTGAACATTTTATGATAGAAAGAATGAAGCAACGTCCAAAGGTACACATGTTCAAAGAATGCAACACAATTTAATTTCCAGCTATGATAAAATCATGCAATCAACACCATAAAATTCTAGACATTCATAGGATCATGTGAAAAAAAATTGGAGATTATTTGGACTATTATTCTTTTTTTTAATCATTTTTTGAAATAATAGGAATAAAATGAAATAAAAATTGTGAAAACCTAAAAAGAAATGAAGTGAATTAAATTGAAAATGCAATTGCTGCTACACGGGATCGAACAGAGGCTGGTGTATCAAACGCAGCCGTTTTACTAAGTGACGTGGTGACACAGTCACCAGTCAAAGGCACACTAGGCGCGGGTCAACGAACGCTAGCCTATGGATCTGCCACAGTACGCCTGCGTGGCAATGACGAGGCATGCCCTAACACCAAAACCAGACGGCGGTCTCCCTGTTCATCCGCGGTGGCCTAGGGCGGAAACCACCATCTTCTTCATGAAGACGGTGGCGTGAACAGTACACGCGGGCAATTCTTTTTGCAGAATTCAACAGTAATCATACCAATCGATTCGTCTTGATGAGTAGGTTCCGAATCTACTAACATTTTGGCCTAAATCCTCATGAAAAATGCAAATCGATGAAGAACATGTTCATGCATCAGGACTTTAAATCATCATAACTTCATGAATACACGTCCATTTTTCAAGTTCTTTATATCAGTGTAATCAGGGGAACAAGCACTACAAGACTAGGGCAATAAAAACAAGAATTATGATGCGCGAAATTTTGACCTTCTTGAAGCTTCAACAATGGCGGTGGTAGATTCAAGTGTCCAGCAGCATCCAAATCCCTTCTATCAACCTTGTAATGACCTCTGAAGTTGAAATTGAAGCTTGGAATGGCTTGGATCTAGCTTAGATTTGAACTTCCATTATCATGTTCTTGATCTTCAAGTGCTCAATTCTTCACCAAATTTTGCAATCAATGGCTTGATCTATACTGAATAATGATCCAAGAACACAAATATGCAATAAAATCAAGTGTTCTTTGAAGAAATTTTGAATTTGGAAGAAGAGAAATTTTGGATCTAGATCTAGAATTGTGAAATTGTGAAAATTCTGTTATGATTAGCTATTTATATGACATGTTAATCCATTTCCTAATCATGCTTAGGCTTGGCTAATTAAACTTTAATGAGAAAAGAGGTGTTATGCAAAATTTGGTTTTTTCACCCCATGCATGCAATCCTACGTGAACAGTAACAATGGCCATGCATTTTCACTTAAAACCTTCTCATGAACAAGTTGGAATGGTTAAAAAGTCCATACAATGCACCAATTTTGAATTCATGATTTTCCCTCCAAAATGGACATGAATATGCATATGATCATATGATGAATTTTCATGCAATGTGATGAATGATTTGGAAAGTTCATGTCATGAGAAGAATTTTGCAAAAAGGAGCACTCAATTTGGTGTCTTGGTTCAAAAGATATGGCATTTTGAAGTTCCATGCACACTTGGCAATGATTTGATCATATCTTCTCAACAATTCATCATAAATTCATGATCTTGGACTTTTTGGAAATGGAAGAGATAGATCTTCAACTTTCATGTTGGACAAAATTTCATTTGAAGCTTCTTTGATGTTGGAAAGTCAAGTTGAATTTGGTCCAAAAACTTGCCCTTTTTGGAAACTTGAAATTACAGGTCACTTTCCATTTTGGGAAACTTTTGATCTGGCTTCAAAATCTTCAAGGTAGATGTTTGACATGTTGAATAAACCTCTTTGGGACATGAATGAAGTGTCTCAAACCATTTCTCCACCTTCTAGCCCTCAGTTGACTTACAGTTGACTTTTATGGGCCCCAGATGACCTGAAACTGCATTGATGACTTCTGAGTCTCTAGCACTTGGTACAATTGCATCAAAATGAACCTTGGGTTCACACAAGCTCTCTAGAACAATCATAGGGCCTTTTTTTCATGAAAATGCTTGCTCTCTTGCACAAATGACTTCTCCTGACAAGTTTTGACTGATGAAATGCAAGGTACTATGCAATGTCAAATGCAATGTTAATAACCTAAAAATGAAATGAATGTACAAATGGGGGGTGCAAATTTGAGGTACTACATCTGCCCCTATTCAATCAACTGGGAACCTGAACGGATGAGAGCAACGACTGTCAGACCTTCAAGGTAAACAGGGATTGAATACCAAAAGAACCGTAGAAATTTGCACTCTGCGGGGATTTAAGAAAAGACTGTTCACCCATTGCAGCCTCCACTGGGGATTTGGATTTATCACTGGATCAGACAAGACGTCTACCGACGACTCTACTAGGGATTTGATATGTACTAGAAAAAGGATACATGACCAGACATTGACCGATGACCGGAAAAAGGATATACAACCAGACGTCAACGGACGAATAGGAAAAACTCGACGTTTACAGATATCGAAAGATGATGTTTACCAACACCAACAAAAGGATGACCAGACATTTACGGATGACTGGAAAAACTCAACCAGACATCAACGGACGAATGGGAAAAACTCGACGTTTACCGACACCAACGTAGGGGTGACCAGACATCAACGGATGACTGGAAAAAGACACTCAACCAGACGTCAATGGACGAATGGGAAAAACTCGACGTTTACCGACACCAACGTAGGGGTGGCCAGACATCAACGGATGACTGGAAAAAGACACTCAACCAGACGTCAACGGATGAATGGGAAAAAGAAACCACGACTAGACGCCAACGGACGAATAGGAAAGACTCGACCAGACATTAACGGATGAATGGGAGAAAGAAACCATGACTAGACGCCAACGGACGAATAGGAAGACTCAACCAGACATCAACGGATGAATGGGAGAAAGAAACCACGACTAGACGCCAACGGACGAATAGGAAGACTCAACCAGACATCAACAGATGAATGGGAGAAAGAAACCACGACTAGACGCCAACGGACGAATAGGAAGACTCAACCAGACATCAACGAATGAATGGGAGAAAGAAACCACGACTAGACGCCAACGGACGAATAGGAAAACTCAACCAGACATCAACGGATGAATGGGAGAAAGAAACCACGACTAGACGCTAACGTACGAATAGGAAGACTCAACCAGACATCAACGGATGAATGGGAGAAAGAAACCACGACTAGAC
The DNA here is from genome assembly GCF_024323335.1 of Lathyrus oleraceus. Classification (NCBI taxonomy): domain Eukaryota; kingdom Viridiplantae; phylum Streptophyta; class Magnoliopsida; order Fabales; family Fabaceae; genus Lathyrus; species Lathyrus oleraceus. The sequence goes on from NC_066581.1 coordinate 184,021,132, forward strand.
GCCAACGGACGAATAGGAAGACTCAACCAGACATCAACGGATGACTGGAAGAAAGAAACCACGACTAGACGCTAACGGACGAATAGGAAGACTCAACCAGACATCAACGGATGAATGGGAGAAAGAAACCACGACTAGACGCCAACGGACGAATAGGAAGACTCAACCAGACATCAACGGATGAATGGGAGAAAGAAACCACGACTAGACGCCAACGGACGAATAGGAAGGACTCAACCAGACATCAACGGATGAATGGGAGAAAGAAACCGCGACTAGACACCAACGGACGAATAGGAAAACTCAACCAGACATCAACGGATGAATGGGAGAAAGAAACCACGACTAGACGCCAACGGACGAATAGGAAAACTCAACCAGACATCAACGGATGAATGGGAGAAGAGAGGTTGATGTTACGGACATCGAAATATGATGTCTACAGACACCAAAAGACAGGACCCACATGGGGATCAACACGACACCCACTGGTATCACAAGGATGACATCTACATATGTCGAGACATGACCACACTTGCCGGGGACTACTCTGGGGAGTCAAGCTTTCCTTTCACAAGCGGGTGAGGAAATAAACCTCTCTGAGGTTTGTTGATTCTGAACACTGCCAAGAGCTCCTGATGTAACTGATGCAAATGTGCCATACGGACGTTGAACCTTGATTCACCTCTGTTGTGGAACCCAATTTTGCAAGATGCAAAGGGAGAAAAACTCCTGCTGAGCACACGATTCTGATTCGATCTTCCAACTCTGTGGGGAAGAACACTGCTGCTGGGGTGCTTACCAATCTGTTGTTCTCGAAACGGCAGAGAAACTAACTCAACTAGGGAGTTACTTGTTGGGGAAAACACCAGCCTCTCAACCATGCTGGGGAAACCAACTCTGAAATCAATCCAAGTGACCCAATTGTTGCGATGCTAAACCCTTCTGAATAACATCTTCACCTACCGCTTGCATCCATTCTCGGATGGTCACCACGACTTAGAGCTAGTCTATGCTTGCAATGCTGATGCATGAGTTTTTTCCAGCGCAATGCTCCATAATCATGGAAATGCTACGCACTTAATGATGCAATATGCTATGCTTATCTAAATGATGAATGCATAAAACACGTCCCCTCCGGGGACAACACCGGGGAGCTCAAGGAACTCTGCTGAGGAACTGGATACCACTCCAATTTCCAACCCACTGGGGAATAACACTGCTGCAGGGGAAAGGATGATCCTTGCTGGGGATGACCTCCACCGAACCCGATCCACTTAGGGACTCCGCTGGGAGAAACAATCAATGCTCACCTCCACTGGGGATAACTACCAACCCACGGGCAGGATTAACTCTACCGGGGATAATCTTCACCGAACCTGATCCGCTTGGGGACTTCGCTAGGGAAAACCATCAACACAGACTTCCGCTGGGAAGACTACCCACTTCAGTCTTGCTGGGGAAAACATTCCCAACCCTGCTGGGGAAAGGCATTCATAACCTTGCTGGGGATTGCAACACTTCAAACCTGGTTGCCAAGAAACAAGCTACCCACAGACACCTTCGCTGGGGAAATAACAACCTTCAGACTCAGTGGGGACTAACAGTCCTCAGACTTGCTGGGGAAGATGCAACCTTCAGGCTCAATGGGGACTAACAGTCCTCAGACTTGCTGGGGAAGATGCAACCTTCAGGCTCACCGCTGAGGGAACACTGATCTCGAATCTGCTGGGGGAGATAACAACCTCGAATCCGCTGGGGGGATACGACCTATTTGACATGGAACGCCCATCGATTCGCCTAACCCTGACATTTCCCATCCAACCACAGTGTCAACTTTCCACTTTTGGGAGCTCTCAGCCTCATTTGGTCTCTTCTGATTCATCACCTAGTATTCTTGTCTTTTCTTTGCTTCGAGACAATTGATCTCCTCAGATCCGGGCTAACTCCCTAATCTTCTTGATTACCCTCTAGGATCGTCGTCGCAATTCTTTCACCGTCTTTTCACCGTTCTTCTATCCCTTGCCCCTGATTGGACTCTGCGGGGATCTCTTTTTTCAAAGGGCTTCAGATCACAACCTGCGAGTGAGTGAAAATATCTAACAGCACCTGCAAAAGAGATCGTTAGATAAAAATGTGCCCCAGGCGTGCCAAAATTTCAACACTTAGGTCACTCAAACTTCCGAATAAGATTTCACGCTTTCAATCTTATAAGCATGCATCGGAAGGGACCTCTATGTTTCAAAATGCAAATATTCTTTATCAAACTAAACGGATGTTTTTGCAATCAAAGTGGTGATGAAAACAAAAAATTATTTGACTGAACATGCATTTTATTGACTGAACAAAAGGTGGCTCGGAACCAAGCAACACAGGAAGCAATCCCTAAAAAGAGGTGATTGCGCACAAAAGGAAAAATCTATCCTAATGGCAATGTGAAACCGTGATCTCATCGAGTTCCAACTCGGTTACACCCCATATGTCCTCAAGACTTTCAGCACTTTCTGCCTTCTGAACAAGACGCTTCCGATCGATCTTTGCCAGGGATTATCCATGATGTCTTAACCAAAGTACAAACGATCATGCTGGACGCAGTTGTTCATTTCAATCCCTCTTTTGCCTGGACCGCCCTTTCGGGTTTTCGGTCCACCGGGATACCCTTTTTTGCCCAAGCCGCCCTTGTGGGGTTTTCGACTTGCCGGGTGTACAGTGTTTTCTCTTTTTATCCCTAATTTTTACCCGAACCTTTTTCTTTTTTTTCTTTTTCGGTTCGCCGGGATGCCCCTTTTTGCCTGGACTATGTTATTCTTTTCGTCCAGCGGGTCTCTTTTACGAAGTATCTTTTAACTGCGTCCGCATTCACAGGGGATGGAAAATCTTCACCATCCATGGTCGTCAACAACGAGGCTTCGCCAGAGAAAACCTTCTTGACCACGAATGGATCTTCGTAATTGGGTGTCCACTTGCCCCTACGATCGTTGAGGAGGAAGGATCCTTTTCAACCATGCATCTCCTACATGATGCACACGAGGTCGCACTTTTTGGTCAACAACACGCTTCATTCACTGGGTACAACTGCCCATGACAAATAACTGCCAGCCTCTTTTCCTCAATCAGGCTCAACGCGTCATACCGAGTCCTTATCCACCCAGCCTTTTCCAATTTTACGTCCACCAGGACTCTCCATGATGAAATCTGGACCTAGAATGATAGCACCGATTCCTTCTCATACACCCGCGAGGAAGGCGTTTCCCCAGTAGATGCACGCGCCAAGGTTCGATACCCAGGATACAAGCTTCGTACTCAGCCACCATTGTTGGTGCCTTCAGCTGTCAGTCGGGCAGCAAAAGGAATGTGGGATCCCTTTGGCGTAACCAAAGCAACATCAACTCTGTTTCTATTCACGTCGACAGCCCCATCAGACATCAGAATCCGTTCGGATTCAGGGTCAGGCCCCTCTTCCAGGATCGGTTCCTCACAATCTTTCGATTTGAGAACCTCGATGTCCTCATCGGGAAACTCAAACATCATCGGTTGATAATCCTCAATGGGTTGCTGGACGAGGTAATCGGACAACACACTCCCCTTGGTTTCCTTCTGAGAGGTGTACTGTATATCACAAATCAGTCAACATTCTTTTGCCCTCTCACAACCCGTCCGGTCCATGCTGACTTCTCAAACATATACTTGATCGGATCCATCTTGAAATCCACAAAGTGGCATGAACCAGCATATACTATCTCAGTCAGCGAGCAGTCTATACCAAAGTACATCAAGTTTTCTCGAGCAGTGAATATTTTGTTTCACAGTCGGTAAACTTTTTGCTAAGGTAAATTGCATGCTCTTTTCGACCAGACTCGTCATGCTGCCCCAATACACACCCCATAGAACCCTCGAGGGCCGTCAAGTACAGAATTAATGGTCATCCCTCCACAGGTCCGATTCCTGCAAATATTCTTTTATTTTTCAAATGCGACTTGGCAATAATCATTCCACCTGACCGTTTGACCCTTTTTTTTCAACAGCTTGGATGGGTTCACACGTGTCCGTTAGATGAGATGTGGACCATGAAATGTAGTTCAATCTGCCTAAAAGACCACGAACCTCTTTTTCTATTTTCGGTTCAGGCATTTCTTGTATTGCTTTTTTCTTCTTTTCTTTTTTCCTTCTCTTTTTCTTCTCTCTTTTTTTTAGCAGGATCGGCCTCGATTCCTCTTATCTGCTCACAATAAGCCTCAGCAGTTTACCAGACAGCACTCCACAAGCGCACTGATTCGGACTCAACCTCCGTCTGAGTTGTCTCAACCGGTCCAACAATTTTCCCCGGTCTACCGGATGCCCCTCTCCTGTTTGGGACTTCGCCATCATGTCATCAACATAGCATTTGATTCCACGATGAATCATATCATGAAACAAAGTCACCATGGCTCTTTGATACATGGCACCGGCATTCTTGAGACTGAATGACATCGCCTACAGCAACAAGTGCCCCATGGTGTGAAGGACGTTGTTTTCTCCATATCATCTGGCGACATTCTAATCTGATTTTGGCCAGAAAAGCCATCCATGAAGGAAAACACCGAGAACTGAGCAGTATTATCAACCAATACATCAATGTGAAGTACCGGGAATTCATCTTTCGGACTAGCTCTGTTCACATCTCGGTAGTCCACACACGTTCCCACCTTCTTATCCTTTTCCGGCACCGGCTTCTGTTTCACTGGAGGACAGTCTTCTCTTAATGGCAGCTTGTGTACCGCGATATCGGTATCCGACCCTGGCATATCCTGATGCAACCAGGTGAAGATATCAACATGCTCTTTCAACAGGGCTACCATTCTGCTCTTGACCTTTGCCTCTGAAGCGGCCCCAACCTTCACTTCCTTTATGACCTCGGTGGCAGGGTTAGCAACCTCGGCCTGCTCTTCATGCGGTTGAATCACCTTCTCCTCTTGTTTCAACAAACTTGGCTAATTCCAGCAGATCACAATCTTCTTCGCCTTCTTCTTCGGCATGATAGATCAGATTGTCGAAGTCATACAGAGGTGTAACCGAATTGTTATCAATGAGATCATGAGGATAGTCTCTTTTGAGGTCGGAACAAGACGAATCAAAAGGAAAGAAAATGAAAACAAGCATTGCCATTTTTATTATTTTTTTAAACTGCAAAAATAAATGAAAAACAGGGAACACCGCTTTTAATCACAAAAACATCTATTTATTAATGATGCAAAATGTTGCAAAATGAAACACATGAGGTGGCCCTTACAATGGACCAATACGTTTCGGGCAACACGTATGGCTTTCATGCAAACAGAATTGAAAAACAGAAATACTACTCTTCGTGATGAGTGACGGTGATGATCTTTGAGGCCTTCCAGTTCCCTGGTACGCACGATTTTATCCACGACTCAAGCTCGCGGTCACGGTCAATCTCTTCACCCACTGTACAGGCGTGACCTGGATCCAGCATTCCTGCACTGACGAATGTGAACGGTTGACGACGTCCTCTGTTCTGTCCAGACGAGTCTTGGTCTGGCTGATAGCCAACTCCAAACATATCGGCTTTCACCATAATGTATATGATCTTTCCCCAGCCTAGGGCTTCTCCGTTCTTCACCACTTCCATGGCCTGTTTGTAAGAAGAAATGGACAGCTTCTTCTCTTTCTCAGCAAGAATGGCGTTCTCCACATTAACGGTTTCAACTGCCTGACTTGGTGTTTCAAATTTTTCACCGTCCATTTCTACTTCCATCATTCTCTGGATTGTTTCCCCCATCACTACACACCCATTTGTGGCGACGGCCGCACAACAATTATCGCCACCAGGGAAAGCTCCACTCTTCATCAGATGCTTTGGGACCACAGACATTGGAGTTTTTAACTGATCCCCATCAGTCACATCTGTTCCTCTCTTGTCCTTTGACATCACCTTCACCCCCACAGGACCCTGCATCGGTACGGGGTTAGCATTAACATTCAGTGTCGGTGCCCAACTGATGGCCTTAGAATCCACCATATCTTGGACAACATGCTTAAAAGCTCTACAACCCTCAATGTTATGTCCGGGTGCCCCAGAATGGAACTCGCACCTGGCGTTCTCATCGTAATTTGCAGGCCTCCGATGCAGTTCTACAGGAACCAGTATCCTCGGCTGAACTAACCCGAGATCCCTCAACCTCTTAAACAGAAGGGTATAAGTCACGGGTGGCTTATCAAACTGACGATTCGTCGTCCCCTTCTTCACTTGGCACCCAGCTTTATGTGCTTTCTGTTGAGGTGGCGGTTGTTGCTGTTGTGCAGGTGGATTACCAACAGGAGTCATTACTGTAGCAGCATACGGGTGGTAACGCTCCTTACCATGTTCCTTTCTGGTATGCACACCACTGGATCCAACCTCCTTCTTGTGCTGACTATTGCCAGAGGGCTTCTTTACTTCGGACGACGGATCCTTTCCCTGAGTTTTCTCCATTATCAACCAATTTTCAATCCTCTCCACCCTTTCAGCAATTGCTTTCTGCCCCAAGGCGAGCCCTTTCACGACATTGAACAATTCCCTCATCATCTCTTTCAATTCGAGAATGTCGGCGTTGGGTGGATCCATCAGCTTGGATTTGTTGAGTCTGGCCGAATACCTGAGCGGAAGGTCTATGTGCACCGGTTAGATACTGACATCTACAAAACAGAAAACAGGTTAATATGACCCACACATGCAATGTCTATCCGTACTAGGAACATTCGGTCCTTCGATTCTGGCTTCATCGAGACGGATAATAATTTGACAATAACATTCTGACATCAACATGTCTCTCAACCAGAATCTCGATCGAGAATGTACCCTGAGTGTGGATAGACATGGGTTGGATGCAGATGAATGCGAAATGTGAATGATGCAGATGCATGAATGCAAGTCACTGTGCCATCCTCCAAGTCACCTGAACACCCATCAAGTCTGTGAACTGGTCACAGTCATCTGAGGGCCAAGTCACCATAAATCCAACTCATGAGGTTCCGAAATAAACGGAACTGGAGGTTATATCACCCTAATCACAGGAAATTCACTGAACGGATGCCAACACAATCCTCTGAACAAGTACCCTTGGATTCAACCCGGGGGTCCGAAATAAACGGAACCCGCTGATAAATACCGCGGACAAAATTCCGGCGTCTCAGAGATAAATATCCACAAATCTGACTGAACCAAAGTCACCATCACAAAATCACTGACAGAAACTGTACTCGTAAGAATCAAACCCTCCCCTCACAGGTGAATTCTAACAAGGTTATCCTAAGGCGGATAATGGTCTCGACAATTGGGCAAGATACTCAACGGGTTTGCCCTTTCGGGTGTGCCGTTGCAGCTCTCATAAAATCATCTAAACCAAAGATCCGGGAAAGAACGGTCACTGAAGTCAACAGCTCAGAAGAGATAATCCATCCTGAGTGGAATACTCCAAACGGAAGGACTCTCTCAAATGAACCTCGTCCGGCTGTGGTATGTCACGTCGCAATAACATGTTGATCCAACATGTGAGGAAACGTGAGACCACACTACTCCTAGGTGTATACTCGGGCCTGGGTTTTAGCCCCACTCAGAACACCCACCCCAAATCAGAGGAACCAACCTGTACAGAATCCAACACAATGATAATATGATGCATGCAAACATATATGCAAGTATATACAATCACAGCATAATCATAAATGCAATAAATAAAAAAGTACAAGCAACCAAACCCTATCCTAAAGAGCACTAGGATTGACTCGCTTAGGGAAGATGGACCAGCAAGAGGTCAACTTCTCTTTATTCCCCAGCAGAGTCGCCAGCTGTCGCATTACGCGAAAAACCGGCGGGAAAAGAAAATAGAGCCGCCACCGTGCGTTATTTATCCCAAAGGAGGGAAATGAAACGCTCGAAGTAAACCTGGAAAGGAAATGGTCTCGCGACCAGAGATTGATAGGATCGGGAGTCGGTTATGCGAAGGGAAGGTATTAACACCCTACGCATTCGTCGTACTCGACGGGATCCACACTCAGAAAGAATAGAAGGAAGGTTGCTAAATAACTGCTCAAACACTGAACTGAAACACATATGAAAGACGGAAGAAAGTAACTCGGCAGGATGTCGCATCCTGGTCCTACGTAGTTTGTCAGACACAGACATTAGAGTCGACGTAGTTCGGGGAAATGGGGGAATGGTGCTCGCTAGGATGTCGCATCCTATGCATACGTATCTTCTCTAACCAGAGAAAGAATCAAAGCACTCGTAGCTCGGCTAACACACGCCAAACAAAACACAAACAGGAAACCAACTGCCAATCGCTGGACTTACGTCAGACTCCAAACCCACAACCACACACAGGAAACCGACTGCCAATCGCTGAATTTATGTCAGACTCCAAACGCAAAATAGGAAACCGACTGCCAATCGCTGGGCTTACGTCAGACTCCACACACACACCAAACACGGGAAACCGACTGCCAATCGCTGGACTTACGTCAGACTCCAAACAAGCAAACACGAACTGGAAACCGAATGCCAATCGCTGGACTTACATCAGACTCCAAACAAACAACCACACACAGGAAACCGACTGCCAATCGCTAGACTTATGTCAGACTCCACACAACACAAGGGGTTGAAAAAGAAAAGGGCGCCCGGAGAGATCAGCTCATCTCCTGCCTACATACCTCATCTGGTATGAGGATCAGGGCGACGTAGTTCCCCTTAACAGGGAAAGACTTCTATCCTAACCAGAGACTAGGGAGATAACAGACTACTAGGGAGACTACGACTCGAGCCTAGAAGTTGTCATGCATACGATCCCTATGTTGAGGTCTCTAATCCTAACTCGCACAGGAAGCAAGCTAGCTTAAACAAGTAAACAATCAAACACAAGCACAAGAGAGCAAGCACACATATTACATGCAAACAAGTGGCTCATACAAGGCTAGGCTTTAATCAAGGGGTCAAATCAACCTCGACAAACAAGCCAACTGGAAAGGGGTGTTTGAGCTCTTAACCCTAACATTGAGAGTTAGGGTGAAGCATATGAAATGGGAGATGAGGGTAAGACCTCATAGCTCTTATCCCTGGCCTGGGAGAGCTTCAATCAATGAAAGTGTGGGAGTCCAGAATGAGGAACTCTACTCCACATGACTGACACAACAAGATTTTGGGTTTTATTCAAAGTGCATCAACACATGGTGTGAGCAAGATGAAAGACACAACTGAGTAGCAGGAGATGGATTGCACATCCCTTTTATCTGCCAATGCCTCTTCACTTAGGAGGTCTTTGAATGTACAAGGCACAAAGATAAACAACCACAAACATTGCCTCTTAAGGAGGACTTCAGACAGGTGCCTGCCAAAGTAACACGACAGGTCTTCCAGACTACATGGAGAATAGGAAGTTACCTAGGTGGTATGCCAACCACAAGCAAAGCAAAGCAACTCAAATAATGAGTTAAAGCGGCTAAAGTACCTGTGTAAACAACCAAACAATCAGTATGGTATTCAGACAAACTATTCACAGACAAACAAACAGTACAAGGCCTAAGAGGCAAGCAACTCAAAGGGTTTCATCATTCAAAGATCCTACAAAACGTCAAATGTTAGTGAAACACATCATTTTGCATCTCAATTTGTGAGATCAACATCATCCATCAAGACTAGGAGCTTGAACCTGAAATGCACAACTCAAATGTGAGTTCAAACCCCTAGGTCAAAGCCTAGGGCCAAATAAAATCACACAAGTCCATCAACATGTTAACAATCATCATGCAAAATTTCATGGCATTTGGATCAATATTGAACATTTTATGATAGAAAGAATGAAGCAAGGTCCAAAGGTACACATGTTCAAAGAATGCAACATAATTTAATTTCCAGCTATGATAAAATCATGCAATCAACACCATAAAATTCTAGACATTCATAGGATCATGTGAAAAAAAATTGGAGATTATTTGGACTATTATTCTATTTTTTTATATCATTTTTTGAAATAATAGGAATAAAATGAAATAAAAATTGTGAAAACCTAAAAAGAAATGAAGTGAATTAAATTGAAAATGCAATTGCTGCTACACGGGATCGAACAGAGGCTGGCGTATCAAACGCAGCCGTTTTACTAAGTGACGTGGTGACACAGTCACCAGTCAAAGGCACACTAGGCGCGGGTCAACGAACGCTAGCCTATGGATCTGCCACAGTACGCCTGCGTGGCAATGACGAGGCATGCCCTAACACCAAAACCAGACGGCGGTCTCCCTGTTCATCCGCGGTGGCCTAGGGCGGAAACCACCATCTTCTTCATGAAGACGGTGGCGTGAACAGTACACGCGGGCAATTCTTTTTGCAGAATTCAACAGTAATCATACCAATCGATTCGTCTTGATGAGTAGGTTCCGAATCTACTAACATTTTGGCCTAAATCCTCATGAAAAATGCAAATCGATGAAGAACATGTTCATGCATCAGGACTTTAAATCATCATAACTTCATGAATACACGTCCATTTTTCAAGTTCTTTATATCAGTGTAATCAGGGGAACAAGCACTACAAGACTAGGGCAATAAAAACAAGAATTATGATGCGCGAAATTCTGACCTTCTTGAAGCTTCAACAATGGCGGTGGTAGATTCAAGTGTCCAGCAGCATCCAAATCCCTTCTATCAACCTTGTAATGACCTCTGAAGTTGAAATTGAAGCTTGGAATGGCTTGGATCTAGCTTAGATTTGAACTTCCATTATCATGTTCTTGATCTTCAAGTGCTCAATTCTTCACCAAATTTTGCAATCAATGGCTTGATCTATACTGAATAATGATCCAAGAACACAAATATGCAATAAAATCAAGTGTTCTTTGAAGAATTTTTGAATTTGGAAGAAGAGAAATTTTGGAGGGAAATTTTGGATCTAGATCTAGAATTGTGAAATTGTGAAAATTCTGTTATGATTAGCTATTTATATGACATGTTAATCCATTTCCTAATCATGCTTAGGCTTGGCTAATTAAACTTTAATGAGAAAAGAGGTGTTATGCAAAATTTGGTTTTTTCACCCCATGCATGCAATCCTACATGAACAGTAACAATGGCCATGCATTTTCACTTAAAACCTTCTCATGAACAAGTTGGAATGGTTAAAAAGTCCATACAATGCACCAATTTTGAATTCATGATTTTCCCTCCAAAATGGACATGAATATGCATATGATCATATGATGAATTTTCATGCAATATGATGAATGATTTGGAAAGTTCATGTCATGAGAAGAATTTTGCAAAAAGGAGCACTCAATTTGGAGTCTTGGTTCAAAAGATATGGCATTTTGAAGTTCCATGCACACTTGGCAATGATTTGATCATATCTTCTCAACCATTCATCATAAATTCATGATCTTGGACTTTTTGGAAATGGGAGAGAAAGATCTTCAACCTTCATGTTGGACAAAATTTCATTTGAATCTTCTTTGATGTTGGAAAGTCAAGTTGAATTTGGTCCAAAAACTTGCCCTTTTTGGAAACTTGAAATTACAGGTCACTTTCCATTTTGGGAAACTTTTGATCTGACTTCAAAATCTTCAAGGTAGATGTTTGACATGTTGAATAAACCTCTTTGGGACATGAATGAAGTGTCTCAAACCATTTCTCCACCTTCTAGCCCTCAGTTGACTTACAGTTGACTTTTATCGGCCCCAGATGACCTGAAACTGCACTGATGACTTCTGAGTCTCTAGCACTTGGTACAATTGCATCAAAATGAACCTTGGGTTCACACAAGCTCTCTAGAACAATCATAGGGCCTTTTTTTCATGAAAATGCTTGCTCTCTTGCACATATGACTTCTCCTGACCAGTTTTGACTGATGAAATGCAAGGTACTATGCAATGTCAAATGCAATGTTAATGACCTAAAAATGAAATGAATGTACAAATGGGGGGTGCAAATTTGAGGTGCTACACCAATCCCCCTTTATTCAGTGTGTCGTTCTTTATGCTCGCACCTCATGCTGATGCTTCTGAACATGTACCCAATATCTTTGTCCGGTGTCTGTCAAGTGGAATAGGATCTCACTTTCTGGATCCCCACGCTTTCTTTGTCATGAGCTCACCCTGGCCAGGGTTAAGAGCATGAGGTCTCATCCTCATTACCATTTTGATCAGCTTCACCCTAACTCTCAATGTTAGTGGTTAAGAGCTACAAATTACCCTTGTACAGTTTGGCTTGTTTGTCGAGGTTGACATGACCCCTCTTGACTAAAGCCCACCTATTGTTTGAGCCCTTTTGTATGTATATAGTGTGTGATGTTTGTTTGCTTGTGAACTTTTGATGTGTGTGCTCTTGAACCATGAGTTTCCTTTTTGAGCTTAATTTGACAAATCATTATCATGTTCATCCATGTGGAAGATACCAAAATGCATTGAGGATCTCTTATGAGACTTGTGTGATTGCTTATGCTTTGTGCTTGCTTATTCCAAAGGATGGGATCTACTTGGATCATCTCTATGATCTCGAGAGAGGAACTCCTAGTGTGTTTTCATGTCTTATCCCTCACCTTTTTGTTCTCTTTAGGACTTTACCTTTCTCCTTCATCTCTCCACTCTAACCCAAACCAAAATCTTTTTGTGCAAACATTTGACTTGTTTTCAACATTAGAAACCTAAGCCTTATGCTTTTGATTTTCAAACTTTCTTTTCATAACACTCATTTTGAATTGAATCTTTAAGTCAACTTTGACCACTTTTGTATATACTTCTAATTGGTAAATATAACCCATTCAAATGTGCTTTTGTGGTTTCAATGTCCACTTCTTAAATCAAAATTTTCCATAACCTTTAGCTATTAGGTTTGAGTTATCTTTGTGGTAGATGTAATACTCACCTATGTCCTTAGTGATGGACAATGAGTCTTCCATGCTTATTATAGGGTTAACCCCTCACTAGCATGTTGAAGCTATCCTCACATGGTGGACTTGTGGTTTTAGGTTGAGTTTTCTCCCTTTGATAACAAAAGACCTTAAGGCTTTTGGACCAATCAATCCACTCATTTGTTTTAAGATTTTTTACCCGAACTACGAGGTTTTGATCCTAATCTTTTTATAAGAGGGTACGTAGGCAATGGATTTATCCATCCAAACACAAAATGTAAATAACTTGTATATTCTTTTCTCATCTCTTCAATCATGTTTGCACAAATAAAATTTTCACAAAACAATAACCTTTGCAACAAGTGTGAAAAGGGCTCCCTAGGAGTACCTAGGATGTTTTGAGTGCCTAACACCTTCCCATTGCATAACCAACCCCCTTACCCAGATCTCTGTTTCTTTTACTAGTTTTGTTTGTAAAACTTTTAGGTTTTTGTTCGCTTTCTAACCATTCCTTTGGATAAATAGAAGTGCGGTGGCGACTCGACTTTGTATGATTTACCTTGGATTTAGTCAATATCTCCTTGGATTTAGATTATGACATCTTATTTTCAAAACTTAGTTGTCAAAGAGATAAGTTTGATGGTTTTTGTGACTAGGATTAATATGGAGATAAAGTGGAAAGAAGATGCATAATGAGATGTGTGTTCAAGTTGTACAATTCTTTGGTTTCATGGTTCTCAAAGAAGAAAACGATTATGACGATGTTGATTGAGATGAATATAAGAAAAGCGAAATAAGTAGAACTAACAATAGACAACAAATTACCTGTTAACTTTGCAAAGAGTCTAATAGCTCATGGAATGAGCAAACACATTGAAACCAAGTTTCACTTTCTTAGAGATCAAGTAATGACAAAGTTACTTTGATATATTTTAGAACTAATGATCAAATAGTAGATTTCTAACCAAGTCAGTGGATATTGAAAAATTCAAAAAGATGAGAAATTTATTTAGTGCAATCATTGTAAAGATATTCAATTGAGGGAGTCTTGATATTTAATTCAATTGTAGAGATGGTTAAATTAGTTAAGTAAGATAAGATTCTCAAGTCAGACCGAGATGAGACACGAGTTTTTCACTTACCTACTAAGATATTATTTCCAAGTCAAAACAATACTCGTGTCTTCCATATCTTTTGGTGTCACCAAAAAATCAGAAAAATCATCCTCAACATCTCTCTAGTCCTATATCTACTACCAAAAGGAAGAAACATTCGGAAAAAAAGTTAAGATATCCTTAGACAAGACAACATCCCACTTCAACCACCTAAAAATCCTATACCAAATAATAGATGCAATCTCACATATATCAAATATATAAGAGGACGACTCAACGAGCAACAAATAGAAGAGACAAAAAATAGTCCCAAAAATCAAGTGTACTTCCCTCTTAACTAAGTTCAATCTTTTGTTGGAATGCGACTTGAGTTAATGCAACTTGTTAATGATTATAAGCCCAACTAGAATTAATATAAAATGATCATTATTAGTTCATCGGTGAATGTAAGTCAACTGTAATAAAAACTGAATGTGAATGTAAAATTCAATACACAGAAATAACTTATGCTTCTCTTTGCTAGTTCTAACCGTTATAACACTATATAGTAAACAAGAGGATAACAAATAATACACATTAAAGTTCATAATGTAAAGTCAAATTAAGGATAAATATCTATTATACATGTGGCAATATATATTTTAGCATATATAAAGTAATAATACCGTTTGATTTTCATGCACACGACACCTTTTGCTTCTCTTCCATTTAACACATAACTGGCATATGAATCCAAACACGTCTCTCTCTCTCTCTTTCTCTCTCTCCCAACTCTTAAGTTCAAAGCTTCAGCCTCCAATGCTTTTTAAACAATTACAAACTTTGCAGAATTAGATCAAAAGAAACTAGAACAAAAGAAAAAAAACAGCTAGCTAAATTTATAGAGATTGCTGAAAAGATTCTAAAGTTGCACGTTATTCTTTGTCATGTGAAGTATCAAAACTGTTCCTGATCAACAACAACACAGTATATTACATGGCAGAGCTTCTATTATTCACATGTCTTTCACTACTTTTTCTTATTACTCAAGAGAATTGACAAAAAGAGAAACACCCTCTAATTTTTTTTTATAATTATTTCTTTTCCTAAGGTGAGTTTTTATTTATTTATAATTAATCACATATAATCTATAGTTTTTATTTATTATTATTGTTTTGAATCTAATTATTTATTTTTATTTTTTGCAGTGAAATTTTCATTTTGAGAAAGTACTTATTATGCTGCTAAGAAACAGATCAAGAGCAGTGACTAAGCCAAATTTAATGGCTGATCACAGTTCTCAACAATCTTCCAATAATCAAAACTGTGCTAAAAAATCAATCCCTTCTCTATTTGGTTCGCCAAAGTTATTCAGAGATTTCACTGCCAACAACAATAATACTAGTCTCTCAGAAGCTTTGAAAAGTCCAACTTCAATTCTTGACACTAGAATATTACTATTATCCCCTTATGCCTTTGGAAAATCACTTTTTCATGACAAGAAAATCCAAACTGTTTCCAACAAAACTTTCTCATCAAGAAGCATTGGTCTTGCTCTTATAGGTAATGATGATTCAGTTGATGAGAATGATTCTGTTGAACATAACAAAGGAAATGTTTTGTTTGGAACACAGCTTAGAGTTAAAATTCCATCTGAGTCTCACTCTCAAACCATAGTCAAAGACGAACCAAATTCTATGTCTTTGAGTGAGATGGAACTTTCTGAAGAATATACATGTGTGAAGTCTCATGGACCTAATCCAAGAACTACTCATATTTTCAATAACTATGTTGTTGAAGAGAGTTATTGTTCTTTGCCACAAAAATCTAACTCATGCTATGGTAACTTTCTTGGAGTTTGTTACACCTGCAAGAAACATCTTGAGCAGACAAAGGACATCTTTATTTATAGGTGAGTTTCTTTTTCTAGTTTTTCTATCTTTTGCATTTTCCATGAATTCTTATTTATGAAGCACAAACAAATAAACTCAGACACAACACCGACACTGATACATGTCAAACACTGAACACGTTTTTGTTCAGTGATATGTATACAGTGATATAGATTATTTGTGTTGTATAATTGTATTTAGATATATTGTTAATTTTAATTTTCAGAGGAGAAAAAGCTTTCTGTAGTAAAGAATGCAGGCACAGAGAAATGGTGATAGATGGTGTAGAAAGTTAAGAAGAATTTGAAAGTACTAATGCTTAATTTTGAGGATGATAATTAACAAGCAAGGAGAAAGTGAAGACAAATTTTTTCTATTATTCCTCATTATGATATGATGACTAGGTTGGTAGTATTAGTAATAACTAATAGTAGTATATTTCATTGTAATAAAAGTAAGTTTTATTTTTATTTTTTTTCATTTTGAAGGGTATTTATTTGTTTTTTTTTGTGTGTTTGTTTTTGAGCTCTCCAATGGAAATAATAGAGATAAGAGAGGGTGTTGAGTTAATTCAAAGTGATGACTTCTAATTTGATTGCTTCTGGTTTTTGCCACCATTGTTTTCGGATGAAGCAGAAGATGATGTGTGATTGAAAACATTGTTATTTTGTCTTTTCTTTTTCTCTCTCAATGAGGTTATGATAATGATGGTGCTGCCTATTATAATAGATGGGGACCGGTTCATTATTTCTCACAAAGATTCCCTTATTGCATGTACTAGTACTCTAATAATGGATATGCATCAAGAGTATACAACAATTTCAGACACAAATATCAATAAAAACAAAGTTATATTATAGTATCCTATTAAATGAATAATGTCAAACTGAATTTTAGAGATTATATAGATATAGAATCTTTTAACATTTTTGGAGTAAAAGATCAACAAAACACAGAAATTATTAATATTTAAAAGATTTAAAATTTAGTTAATAGATCTGCAGGAATATTCGATTACATATTTGAATCAATGACACTCTATTCGTTGATCTTTAAAAGTGAATGAAATTCCAACTACTAAAATAATAAATAAAAAAATCAAATATAAATTAAAAAAATTCATCGAAGTTGAATTTTAAAACTCACCAAAGGTATGATAAAAACATGCTAACAAAATTATATGTAGATTATATATAAAAAAAAGTTTTTACCTTCAAAATAAAAATAAAACTCATATCATACTAATATAATTTAACTCGTTATCAACTAAATCAATACGCTTATGTTTTTACCACTAAATCAGTGTAAATTAGTGTTTTTACAGTACAATTAGTATTAGTAGATATATTAAATTTTATTATTTGATTGAGAAAATTTTAAGCAAAAAATTAGAAAAAAAAGAGAAAAATGACAATGACACAGAAATTATAGATTTGTTAAATGTCATTTTCCTTACCCATTACTTGATCCTCCAATTATTTGAATATTAGGTTACGGTTAGAAACTTTGATACGCATGAATAATAGAGAGATTACCCAAATTTCAAACTTTGGATTAAACTTTAGAATACGTTTCCCATTAATTTAAACCAAAATTATGATTCCTCCTCAAACAAACACATTCTGACAGACACATTTGTCCTCATCCATTTCCTTATTACGTGGCAATAAAAAGGTATAAAATAACTGGAGTCATGATTAAAGGAATAAGCAGAAGCAAATGGAGTTGAAAAGCCAAAATATTTATATGTTACCAAAAAGAAATGAAAAGAAAAAAGCTTATGGTAAAGTTGCTTATACAATGATATAATATGCTTCTTTTCTTTCTTGGAGTTGCCTACATATGGTTATGGTTATGATGATAAAAGATTGAATCATTGGCTTTATACAATTATAGTAAACTAGTATAGTTTTGGGGAAGATGGAAATTAGAGGTCCCATTATGATGGTTGCTTTTGGAAATGTTTTCAAGTGATTTTTCTTTGAGTGTTGAATTTGTGGAACTTTATCTCCGAGTTGAGTTAAGTCTACAATGTGCTGCATAGAAGTTTAAACCAAATTGTTTTGGCAAGAAGCACCTGTTTTATATTTGGCTAAATCTTGTGAATATTTTACTCCAATATTCTTCATTATTCTCAAATTTTACATGTTTTCAAACTAACTCTCCATGTACTCATGTTTCAAATAAATTAATTTTGGTATAGAGGATGTCAATTGCAGTGGCGCCACTCAATGAAATATGTGTGGAGTCACCATTGTGTTTTATTATTAAATTTTAGTATTTAATGATTTTTTTTTGTGTGGTTTTTAACAAAATTCGTAATCCCCTATTTGGACTTTTAAATTATATAGTATTTTAAAAATTTGCAGAAAATTATGTAAAATTTTTTACACAAAAATCTACAATAAATTAAGACATAACAAAAAAAACACATTTGCGTCATTTATACTGACATCTAATGCACTTTTCGAATATATTATTTGGTGGCGTTGTTGTAATTGACGCCCGCTCTATATCAAATATTGGTTTGTTTGAAACATGGCTACATTGGAAATAAGTTTGAAAATCTGGGTAATTTAAAAATAAAGTTTTAAATAAAGGTATTCGGGTAAAAAAATTCAATTTTTGCTAAGTAATTGTCGATCGACTTATGTAATTGTCCAAAACACAATCATTAACGAACAAATTCATGCACTGAAAGAGAAGCCCAAAACACATGAATCGAGAAAATCAGACAGGATGACTGAAAACCCGAACCACTACGATATGCCTAAATAGTCGCCAGGTCAAGCCACTATCGACAATAACTCATCTGGTTGGCTGACCCCGCAGCAGAAAGAGCCTACCGCCGACATCTATCGTCGTACCGCTGTCGCGCGGTTCCAGCGTTGCCGCCACCTGACGTTTGTAGGTTGTTGTTTGCCACCCCTGTGGCTCTGGCTTCGCCTCCGATTTTTGATTTTTGACAGTCGTCTCGAGATCCCTCCGATCAGTTTTGTCT
This sequence comes from Lathyrus oleraceus, assembly GCF_024323335.1. NCBI lineage: Eukaryota > Viridiplantae > Streptophyta > Magnoliopsida > Fabales > Fabaceae > Lathyrus > Lathyrus oleraceus. Next base: position 184,039,994 of record NC_066581.1, read on the forward strand.
GACAACCTACCTACATTCATGACGACTTCTAACAACCTCTTGGTTGCTTTTACGACTTTTTGGTTTCTAAAATCTTAAAATATATTTTCTTTATCTTCATCATTTAAGGTTTTAAGGCATACTTCAACAATGCCCACCTTGAATTGAAATCGCATGATGTTAATTTATCCATCAACCACCTTGTTGTTCTCTACCATGTTGAATCACTATTCAAAAATATTGATCAAGTTCAAGCAATGGTTGAACCTTGATATTATCACTTGCTTCCAAACACCTTTTTTTTGCTTTAGTAGTCTAACAAGCTCGCAAGTATGGATTTTCTACCTTCTACGATTCTACTTGCCTTCGAATGCCTCCCTAAATGCCCATGTTTGAGTTTTGTAACCCTTAAGCCAAATTCAAAGTAGAACACCCAAGGCCAGTGTAACCTTCCCTTTGAGATGGTAAAATGTCATGCCTTAACTTATCACGAGTTAAATGGTAATCAGATGCCTTTGTAATCGTTCCCTCGCTACTACTAGTATCTATAGTAAGAACGTCCGCTTCAAACCGAGTCTTCTTCGCCCTAGATTCTAAAAGTTTTATTCCCAGATCTTTACTCTTCTTCCCCTTGCGTGACACACTGAAAGTAATTCTTCTATGATTGATGAACTTTGATCCTCCAAACCCACTCCCAATAGCTTATTACCATTTTGTTTTGTTCAGGAACCATAAATATGTGTAGTTGAAAAACATATGATCTTGAAACAATATTGATGATCGTCGTCATGGAGGCGCATGATGGAGTTACATGGTTAGCACTCCATCACTCAAGTCAGGTCAAGATTCAAGGTGAGTGTAGTGAAAAGTGAAGATCAAATACGGTACCTGACATTCGTGTGAACTGATTTTATACCCTGGGACTAGTGGAGTGGAATTGAGATGAATTGGGCCTTAACCATTTTGGGCTTCTGGCCTACCAGAACAGTTTCCCTAAGGCTTTGCCAGACACTGAAGGAGTCGGGGAAAGCCTCAAGAGATTTTGGCCAACCTCTAAGGATTTCACTGGGGTGAATAGGAAATGAAACGCTTGGAGTCAGTTGAAAAAGTAATGGGGACATAAGCATTAAATGCTTTCTTACCACCAGAACGTTTCACTACCTACTTCAAGCATGTCACCCTAGGAAAGCAGACTAAGGAATGATTCCACTATTTAGAGTACTTGAGTACTCCCGTCACTATGTTTTGCACCGTGGAGAGATGTGTTAACAACCTTTGGATTGATTCTTTACCTTTATTCTAGATCGTTGAATTCTGATTAACTTTCTTATAAGAAATGGGTTTTACCCCTAAGGTTCAATTTCACTCTTCTATTATTTTTTGATAGTCACTCACTCCCTTCTAGGTTTCCGCCATAAACTTCCTTGCTCCCAATCTAGGTTTCTATTATACATTCTTTCCTCTTTATAGAGGTATGTTATTACCCTTTTCATTTTTGAGGATAAATCTTTTTATCACATGCCCATTATAGCTTACCCATCTGAGCTGCTTACAATACAAGCACATGACTCAATCGTTCTGATGACAAAAGAAAGAGCATGGGATTATTCCTAGGTATACCAAATATATTTGGGAACACCCTCTAGCTTCATTAGAGAGGATAATGAAATGAAGGCTCCTTTCAAAGTTGGGTCCCCTTCATATTGGATAGTTTAAGGGGTCTCTGTAGGCAAAAGTGTGTGTCATGAATTCTAAGGGTGCTCCATCCCCTTTCACTCCTATAATTTTGAGAAACTAGGTGTATGACTTCCTTTGACCGCCTTTGAAAAGGAAGTGTTGAATTATCTTCATATTCCTTTATCTCTGATTCCTCCTTGCATCAAGGGCTTCATGAGGGTCTTTCAATATTGGTATGAGCACTAGAGAAACATGGATTCGACTTCCCTGAATCTCTTATTTCACCTTTTTGAAGTTAGATCTTCCTCAAAGGGTCACAATTATGGGCTCATTTCTCTTGGCTGACTAAGAAACGGGATCTTCAGTGTTTATATTGACAACTGGAAAATTTTCAAGATGGATTATTTCTTGGTTACCCCCATTTCCTCTCTTGCTCATACTGAGTTATGCGTCGCCCCTTCCTCTTTTTCAGCCCCTACAACATGTTCTGAACATAGAAGGTGATATTACTCCTCATATCACTTATCCCAGAAAGCTAAAGATTATTCCATCAAGTATGATACCCTTACAAATGCGAAGAAGGTTATGAAAGAGACACTTCTTTACTTTTTTGACTCGGGGATACATTGTTGGGGTATTGTAGAAGTGAAATAAGCTAATAAGAGGAGGAAACATTTTGTTATCATCATTGTCTCAGCTTTATTTGTGGTCCGCGATCTCATACATTCCCTTACTGCTCACCTTTATATTTTATAAATGGTCTCAAAAAGAAAGATACTTAGACAATTAGATTTACACCAGATTTCAGGGCTTCCTTAATCATGTTGGTTTCTTCGGAAGGTCAGATAAAGAAGAACCATGACTAGGCTTCTTACAAGGACCAGGGAAAACAGTCATCCGGGGAAACCCTGCAAAACCAAAGAGGTCGAGCTAGACCGGACCTGCTTTGAGCATCCACTTGAGAGATACTTTTGGCTCTTTTCTCCCTGTACTGGTTGATCGCTTATCTCGGACTGCAATGTAGATGAAAAAGTGTGTTTCAGCCAATGGCAATGCCCAAGTTTGCCAACTCTTTGATGTTGGAAAATCTAATTTTTTGGCTAAATCAACTTGTTAGGTTTTCCGGGAAGCTTCACCCCTGAATCATCTTGTCGTCGATCATAAATAGACTTTGTTCCCCAACATCACTTCTCAAAGGGTCGAGGATTTGAAAGATCGTTATGACCTAGTTGAGGCAAAAATGTCTAACATCGAGAGGGGCATCTCCGAGATACGTAACCCTTCGGACGAAGTTTCTTCTTTCCGGAATGAAGTGAAACGTTCTGGGTCCCCCATAGTCTTATCTGGTTGCATAACGGAGCTTGAGAAGCTGCTTGAAGAGAAGAATCAGGATGCTCATCAAATGGAAATTAAGTCTAAGACTTCATCTTCTATAGCTCAATGTATAAGGATTGAGCCCGAGGAGAAAATGATCGGCCAAAATAAGGAAGTAATGGGGTCTTCAAGAGGAGCAAGCCACTTTGAACGACCAATTACGGGACCTTTCTGAAGATGACATGAAAGAAGTTATCTTTTGCAATGTCTTATGCCATCTAGAGTCTCTGGTGCCTGACCTCTGGACTTTCCATGATTCTTTCTCCCATGTCTGAGCATACTCCTCTATAACTTACTATTTAATGTATTAAAGAATTTTTTCACACCGTGCTTTTGTTATAGTTGGCATTCCTGTCTTGGTACACTGTATTTAGAGCTTCTGGACGTTGTATTTAGTGTTTGTCTTTGTTTTTCCCAACATCGGGGCTCGAAACCAGTTAAATATAGTTGTATCTTTGAATAACACTTCACGTCACAGAGGATCGTTCCCAGACCAAGGGTAGGATCCTCGTCCCTGCCCTCGATGTATGACTCAGATCAAGATGGATGCCTCTGGGCTCCACCGACTAACACCCTTAGATTGGCTAGATTTGAAAGGGGTACACAAGCTACCTAGAAATTTGTTTTAAGCCGTATCAGATACACAGAAAAGCGTGCATTCTATATCAGATGAGCGAAAGTGAGCGTAATCTTTGGATCATCACCTTTAAGGTCCTATAGAAAGATAAACATGAAAGAACACAATAGAGGAACGATAATAAGCAAATATTTGTATTCATATTTAAGTTAATTAGTTACATTGAAATGGAATTGAATCGAAAAAAATCATTAACTATAATACTGCTTCAACTTGGCGATATTCCACGTCCTCATTATCTACTCTCCTTCGAGGGACTAAAAAAAGTACACCCCTTTCCCAGGGCTAACCTGCACGCGATAGAGACCTTCTTAATTACCTGCTAGCTTCCCATCTCTAGCATTCTTCTTTTTGATATCCGACATACAAAGCACTAAATCTTTGCCTTTAAGGTGAAGGAGAATTCCATCCTATTTTATTCTAAAAGGTCAATTTCTTCCTTGATTGCTTTCCCATTACCTTCTACTGGCAGCATATCAGATGTCCTCCAGCTCAGCTCTTTAATTTCTACCGAAATGATGGCTTATATCTTGTATGTCATTCGAAAAGAGGTTTCTCCTGTGGTCGCCTATGGGTTGGTACGGTTGGCCTATAATATGTTGGTAGTTTGCAGTCCAATTTCCATTGACTTCCTCCAATCTTCACTTCAAACCTCTAACTATTACCCGATTGGCAGCCTCAACTCGGCCGCTCGTTTGTAGATGCTCCACCGACGCAAAATGTTTCTTGATCTTTACCTCTTCAAGTAGGTTTCTAGCGGTAAATTCATGACCGTCAAACTATGGATAAACTTGACGTCAATAAAACCAGAGTCGCCACTGCGCTTTTATTGTTTCCAAAGGAAAAAGGTAAAATTACAAACAAAACCCAAAGATAAGAAGTTTTCAAATCAAAACTAATAAAATGTCAGACATTACAGGTAAGGGGGTTGGTTACACAGAGGGAAGATGTTAGCACCCAAAGTGTCCTAGGTACTCCTAGGAAGCCCTTTTTATCTGTATATGTATTTTTTGGTATAAAAGATGTTTGAGAAAAATAAAGTGTGGGGATGAGAAAAGAATTCATAGATTATATTTTTGTGTTTAACAAGACCTTCGGACTTGTGCCTACGTATCAACATAAAAATGAGGGATCAAAACCTCGTAGTTCGTGATATCAATTTCAAAATGAATGAATTGCTTTTAATTAAAAGTTGGGTGAAAAGAGGAACAAAAGACCCAAAAGTTTGAATGAGTGTTAGTTCTTTTTGTCTTTTAAAATTTTAAGTCAAAATGATTATATTTATTTACAAGTTTGATTAAAAAAATTTGAAAATTCAATGGCATAAGGCCAAAGTTTCTAATTTGGAAATAGGTCCAAGTTTGAAACCACAAGTAAACAAAGTTTTTGAAAAGGGGAAGAGATTTTGAAATTTAAGAAGTGGGAGAAGATTGAGATGCTATCCTAAGCATAAATTAAAAGTTAAGAGTTGAAAAGATCTCACCAATGGGATGCAATCCAACAGACAAAAATGTCATATAGAAAACCACTTTCCCTTTGGACTTTGAATCAAGCAAGAATCAGCAAATAATTATCAATATCAGGCATCATGAAGATCAAGGCATCAAATAAAGATAGCCCCATCCAAGCAAGCAAATCCATAGTTAGCAGTCTTCTTTGTCTTCTCATGTATCAAATGAAATGCTCCTTGGTCAACTCAGAATAAGGCATTCAACACAAAATCAAGATAACAGTTAGCATCAAGGCATGTAGTAGATGAGTTCAAATAAATCCCAAGACTTGCATTAGATGAAGGCTCAGTTCACAATAACTTGGTCTCAAAATGTTGGCATTGGCCAAGTCCTTTTTGCATAGGGAATGTTGCCTAGTTCTAAGTCCAAAAGTTCAGATCAAGATCAACAGTCCACCAAACATTTTTTAGGGTTTTTGTTATTTATTAAGTATTTTAAGGTCCTAAGACCAAAAACACAATCAAAATACACAAACAAATTATATACAATCACAATATATGGCTCAAATGAGCAAAGTGAAAATGACATAAACATAAACAAGTTAAATGAAATGTAAATGGCAATGAATGATAAATGACTAGAAATTAAATTGCATAAAGTAAATGACTTAAAAGTAAAACAATGTTAATAAGAGTTAGTCTAATGTTAGTCAAAGTTAATTGAATGTTAGTAGTGTTTTGCTTTTTAATTGATTAAGTCATTCTTTGGAGAACACTCAACCATCTATTCACAAGCATGAATCCTTGAACCAAGACATCTTCCATAGGAAGGAAAAAAGACCAAGTTTCCATACAATACCATGAAAGATGGGAGACTTACAATCTCACTTACTAGAATGTTATGCATTTAGGGTCAAATTTAGCTCTATGTTAAGCAATCGTAATTGGACTTATGTAGAAGTCACAACTATCTGAGGCTGGGCAATAGAAATTTAGGTGTTAAATCATGTTAGAGATTCGGTATGATGAACCAAACTCCTAAAACACTACAAAAAATCGCGTAAATTATGGCGGTTTAGTTTAAAACGCCACAATTTACGGTTGATTACAACGGTTTTATTAAGCGACATAAATAATAAAATGGCGGTTCGAACCGCCACTATTTACTATAAATAAGTAACTAAACAAACAAATAATATATATATATATATATATATATATATATATATATATATATATATATATATATATAGCACACGTTAAATAATAGTAATACTATTTTTAAAAAATGATTAAAATAATAGTAATGTTACATTACTGTATGAATTAAAAAAAGAAAAAGAAAATCACATTCGTCTCCTCCAATTCTTTCAACGAAACCCTAAGTGAGTCGTATTCAATCTTTTCTTCCAACTTTCAAGCTTCGATTTCAAATTTCTATGATTCCTTTCTTCCATTCAGTTTCCTCTGAACTCTTTCGATTTCAATTTGTTCCTTTCATTCAAAATCAAACCCTGGCAATGATTTGAAATAAGAATCACATCTCTTCAATATCAGTATCAATATAGAACCCTAATAATTAACCCTTTGAACCGTAATTTTTACTTTGTTCAATCGCAAGTCCGCAATCCAGAATTTCTCAATTAGGTTTTTTTACCGCCCTGTTCTGCTGGTCCAAAATCTACAGTTCCGTAATTGGCCGTTATACATCTCGATTCTGCTACTCGACAATCAACAATTCCACAGTCCACAAATTTCAAGGTAATATTGTGCTTTAATTTTTTTTGTCTAAGTTGAAGTTCTTTATATATTCTTTTAGAAGAATGCCTTTTGGGTACTTTGAATATGATAATTTCTTAGTTCTTTGGTTTATATTATAATTTGGGTCACCCAATTCAGATTTATTCAATGTCATTTAGTGACTATATCTCAATTCCTAACAGTATTATGGATGAATTCTTTTGTTTCTCTTTCTTTTTAAATTCTTACTTATTTTTCTTCTTTACTCTTTTATAATTGGTTATCGTTTGGTAGCATTAAAATAGAATAAGGATATTAGTGTTTGGCTTTCGATACCATTTTAAAACATTTCTATTATAGATTATTATTTGTCTTCATGAAATGTGATTATTATGGTTAGTTACTTGTTAATCTAGTTTTGCTTGATTGTTGATTCATAGGTTCCAGTTGAATATTGTCTGATTAGATTAATCTCTTTGATTGAAAGTAAGCAAAATAGCATTGGTTGTTGCAATTTAGAAACAAGGTAACATACTATTTATTTATGATATATGCAATTAAGTTTTCTTTGAAGATAAGTGCTCTCTGAATCATATCACAAAGAGTTTTCTTGAAGTGCGGTCGTTTCGATTTAAGGCTTTTAATATCAAAGTCTATTCTTTTTCTAAACTAAAGTCTTGATTCTAAGACTCCTGTGTTTATTTCTCACTAGAGACACGAGTTACCTAGAGCTTATGCTTCTATAACTTGTTATGCACACTAACTTTGTTAAAAACTACAAACTTTTGGAAATTGGACTAGCAACCAAAAGATTCCAATGAACCTGATATGAGTCTGTGTTTGTGTTTAAGAAACTAAAATATGAGTTTTTGCTTTAATGTTTCTTTCATATGTTTCCTTTTTGAGTTATGCTAAGAAGTGTAATTTTGGTTTAAGATTCTAGTGTTTTTTTTGTTGATTTGGCAGAGACAATTTCAGTTATTACGAATGATGGAAGAAATATTGTGGTAAGATTTTTGTATTGTAATCTCTTCATTAAGTTAGCTTGATAAGAAAATGTGTGCTTGTGAATGTCAGAATGTTGTTTTAACTTCTCGTTTAAACGAGTTTATGTTCATTTTTAGGGAATTCTAAAAGGTATTGATCAGTCAACAAATATAATTCTCGATGAATCCCATGAACGAGTTTTTTTCTACTAAGCTATGCATGATATTTTGCATTCATTTTAAATTTTATTTTCCTTAACTTACATGACCTGATGTTTATACATTTAGCTTTAAACTTGAAGGGAGGAATAGTGTTTTGCACATATCTTACTATTTGGCTTCTATATCTAAAATATCTCAGTTACTGAATTGGCTTTGATATGTCATTGACTGTTGGCTTTTATTTGCCTTAATTTACATGATATGATATTGAACAATGTCACACTCTATTAGAATACATGTTTTTTGTGTTCATATCCTCCAACAGTTGTTCTTTTAGTAACAAATAGTTAGGCATATTTGATAATGGGATGGGGCATTTACTGTTGGCACAATATCGATCATCTTGAGCTTGACTTGCTTTTATTTTGAGTTTGTGACAAATGAATTTTTTGAATTCAAGTCATTTTTAGGATTTTGGATGTAGATTACCAAATAAAATAGATTTTTAACTAAACCAAAATTAATGAGACTAGTTTATAATTAAAGAACTTAAATTAATATCTTTAACAAAGAAAAACATAACAGAACTGAGTTGTAGAACTGGCCTGGCTGTTTTCTCGTAAGAAAATATGTATTATAGAAAATGTTTAAATAACACCAAGTACGGGATATCATAGTGTTGAGTTTATTTAAGGCGACAATACTTTTTTTTGGATAAAAATAGAGATACCGTGAATCACGTACGAGATATCACGTACGAGATATCACATAATTGATTTTAATTCATCCTAAAATTGGGTCTGATGTCATTGTAGAAGATACCACATTAATGCCATTATTTATTTACATTATCTTGCTATTTGATTTCTATTTTTTTATTTTCTAATTCAGAGGTTTCAGACAATTTTTGCTTCTTTCATGCGGGAGCTATCTCACAGTTTGTATCTAGTAACATGTTAATGAGTTTTTTTTGGTCTGCGGAAGTTGTGTTGTAATTTGGGTTTGTGACTGTTACCTCTTTCTCTTCCTTCATTCCCTGATCTTCTGTATGCGATTTGTATGTTTTTCAGTTGACCTGCTCTAAGATATTTAGAGTTTATAGTGTTGTCATGGTTTTAGGTACAAGAAAGTAGGCAAAAGTAGGAGAGACATAACTGTAAGACCCTAATTTTGACCCTAAGATCCCTCATGGCATCATAACATTGCATTTGCATAGCCTCAAGGATCATAAGCATCTTGGTTCCCTTTACCTTTGGGTGGGATCTCTTGTGAGTGGTTTGAGATCACCAAGCATGCTTGAATTGTATATTATTGTTTTTCCCATTCCATTCATTAATCTAAAGCACAAAAATATGTCACTAACATCTCTTGATTGTAGCTTGAGCAGTCACAAGGTCAAAAGCTTATAGGAGATCCTATGTGCATTGATATGGTCAAGAGAAGATGAAAGCAAGCATGGAAATGTTTCCCAAAGCTCTCATCCATAAAATATGCCTCCCAAGTATCTTAATTTGTCAATTTGATCAAGTAAACCAAAGGGCTTGAGCCTTGTTTCCCAAGGAAACCCTAATTCACTTGTTCATCAACTGTGCCTTGCTCATGAAGCAACCTCAACCCATGATAAAATACAATCAAGGGAAGTTCTTTAATTCATCAATTCATGCATATTTGAACTTATTTGAGTGTCCTCAATCATCCATTCATCAAGATATGAGTTATGGACTTGAGAAGTTGATCAGTCAATTCATCTGACTATTTTGAAATACACTGAAACCTAACTTTTTATGTGTTGATCAAATGGAGATGGCCCCAAGAGAAAAAATGTTTTTAATAACCATATGAAAAACTTTCATGTTCATCAAAATTTGATTAGAAGCTTGGAAGGTCATCATCCATTCCAAGACATTATAGGTCATTTTGACTTAAACCCTAATTTTGGGTCAACTTCCCAAAGACATAACTTCTTCATTTTTCATAATTTTGAGGTGAGACTTAATGAATTGGAGAACTTAATGTGTCTACTTCAAATGTTATGTTTAGAAAATTTGAAAAATCACAAAAGAAATACATGTGATAATGCAAAACATTATAGGTCACTTTGGACCAAATGCATTGAAATGTGAAAAAGTCCAACTTCAAGTGCCCATAACTTATTCATAAAAAATATAAATGATGCAAAATTTAAGTCAAAATTGATTGCCTTGGAATGATCTAAAACTTTCATGTTGAAGATTTTGTCATTTGGAGCTTTCATCATGGAAAACGAAGGGGTTGAATATTGGCCAAATTTGGAAATTTCACATAGGCATGTTTTGCACCCTACACTTCAAGCTCAAATTTAATTAATTTCCAAGGCCCAAATGAAGTTTTGATCAACATGACATTTGTTCCTTATGCAACAAGCTTTCCAAACGTTACTCATAAGGTTGCATTTTGATTTTGGACATGGCATTTTCGAAGGCTTCAATGTAATAGTGCATTTTATGAAAATCATTCCAACTGCCATGCATGATCCATTAATACACAATCTGCACGTTCAATTCATATTTGGTGATGTATAGTTTGCAATTCCAATCAGAATTAGGCCCTCCATGCGCCTGTACAGGCCCATGCATGGAGGCCCTCTTCTCCCATGCACACGATTTTGATGATGCTTGCAGCTCCCTCCATCTATAAATACAAGGCCTTGGCTTCATAATTCACTAACCTTAAGGCGCCCTACATGCTGTGCAACTAAAATCCCACACCCACACCAAAGGAACTCTCTATTTTCTCTAAAAGTTTCAGATCTAGAATTCAGTTTCCTTGACTGTTTTCTTAGATCTAAAAGTTCCTAGACCTCTTCACCTTGATCCATAGAGCTTTCCGTTTGCAAAAGAACTCAAGGATCGTGACTCAATTCCTCACAATTAAAAGGTTTTCCTCAACTGGATTTTGCTTTGAAACAACTTGTATATTGTTCCATTTGCCTTGTTTTTGTGTGATCTGAAGTCCTCTGCATAGAGGCAACATTATTGAGCTTTGAATTTTTGAAATCAAACAAGTTCACTTGAACACCACAAAACTTCCATCTCTGATTTCTCTCAATCTAGAGATCTAGAGTGGAATTGAGTGGCATAGGAGTGATGCACATCACTCCACCTTTCGTTTGGTACCTGGATCGTGCGTTTTGGCTCACATTTATTTCCCTGTAATTTTTGGCCTTCGCCGGAGCTAACCGGAGAAGACGGTGGCGCTGCCCACCATCTGTTTGCCAGTTTTAATGTAGACCGTTGGATCATGCTTCCAGATCTGATCAGATCCATTGGATGTTATGACTTTTTTTTTAATGTTTGTGTTATTCAGTTGACTGAGGTTCATGGTGCGCGCGCATTCCATTGCCATTAGATCCTCCACGTCATTTAATGAAGTTCAATCCAACGCGTGTGGATTTTTGTTATTTCAGAATTAATCCATTTTATTTTCTTAATTCCATTTTATTTCTAAAATTCATATCTCTCTCATTATTGGTCCAAAAATTATGGGACCAATTGCATTATTTCTCTTTTAATTTCTAGTTTATAAAAATGATTTTTAATATTTTTTATTTTTGTTGACTGAGTTTCATGAATTTTCTCTTTTCTGGTTATTTTTAATTCATTTTAAATAGTTTTTGATATTCAAAAAATACAAAAATATTTTTCCAACCTCTTTGAATGATGATAGATCTATGAAAAATATTCTCATCAATTTATTAATTGATTTGAGATTTATTTGAGATTTTAGTTCAATTAGGTTATTTTCATGCATTTTTAATTGATTTAAAATAGTTTCTGACTTCTAAAAATGCTGAATTTTTTTTGTCAAACTTTGTTTGATCTTGTTGAACTTGGGATAATTCACTTGGACTTTTCAAAGTTGATTTGAAGTGAATTTGAAGTTTGACCTTTCTTTATTATTTTAATTCAAGTTTTATTTTAAATATTAAAAATGCCAAAAATATTTGACTTCTTTCTTGACGTCTAATCTTCATCTTGCTTCTGTTTTCTATTGTTTGACCTTGACCTTCCCTATCTTTGGTCAACATTTGTTGATTAGTACATACCATTTCCATTATATGCACTTTAATTCTTCATCTTCTTCTTCTCCTTCTTCTTTTTCTTTTTTTGATTAATGAGTTGAAGATTGGTGGTTAGCATTGATTAGGGAGGTTTAATCTTCCTTGATTCAAATCTAATTCATCTTGATCATGGATCAAGTGAATGGCTTTGCATTAAGGATAGATTGCTTCCTAAATCATGCAAAGGACCTAAATCAATACAAGATCATTTCTCATCTTCTTTTTGGCATGGCAAGTTGTTGGAGTTTGATTCACTAATCAAGACCTCTAACTTGTGTTGTTGCCTACATTATTATTGACCGGCCTCAGATAGTTGTGACTTCTACATAAGTCCAATTACGATTGTTTAACATAGCGCTAAATTTGCCTTATGGCACACTAACTATTAACATTAACCATTAACCATTAACATTTACTTCTTGCACTTTACTTTATGCAATTTACTATTCTTGTACATATTATTCATTTGTTTTTTCCTTTGCTCATTTGAGCACATGTTTATGTTAATGCAATTTGCCTTTTGCTCACTTGAGCACATAATTGTATATATATCTTTGTGCTTGTGTTTTGTTTTGATTGTTGTGGACCAAATGCAAAGAAATGGACAAATGGACTTAGACTTTAGTACTTTCCCTATGCAAATTTGGAGTCAAAGAGCAACTAGGCATTGGGCCTTTAGAGTGCTATAAAAGTCAAAGAGCAACTAGGAATTGGGCCTTTAGAATGCTATAATTGCTAAAGAGAACTTTGGAGAACCCACTTTCTAAACTCCTTCTTGTTCATTCTTGGTTTGTTTGATAGAACTTTTTAATGTGTGTGTTCTTGTGCTAGGGATTCCAACATTGGACCTAAGAGAGGAACCATTGCCATAAGCTTCTAAGAGAAAGAGATCTAAGAGCCATTGAGGAACTTTCCAAGAGCTTTTTTGATTATGTTGATTGCTTGAGCTTACTATTATTTTGCTTGCATATTCCAAAGGATGGGAGCTACTTGGATCATCCATATGATCTCAAGAGAGGAACTCCATTTGTGGTCTTACTTCTTATCCCTCATCTCTTATATGATTAGGACTTTAGCCATTCTTCTTCTTCCCTCCACTCTAACCCAAGTCAAAACTTTTGTGCAAATATTTAACACTTTTCAAACATTAGAAACCTAAGCCTTATGCTTTTGATTTTCAAACTTTCTTTTCATAACACTTATTTTGAATTGAATCCTTAAATCAACTTTGACCATATTTTGTAAATACTTTTCATTGGTAAATATAACTCATTCAAATACTTTTTGTGGTTTCAATGGCCACTTTCTTAATCAAAACTTTTCCTAACCTTTAGCTATTAGGTTTGAGTTATCCTTGAGGTAGATGTAATACTCACCTATATCCTTAGTGATGGACAATGAGTCTTCCATGCTTATTATAGGGTTAACCCCTCACTAGCATGTTGAAGCTATCCTCACATGGTGGATTTGTGGTTTTAGGTTGAGTTTTCTCCCTTGGATAACAAAAGACCTTAAGGCTTTTGGACCAATCAATTCACCAATTCATTTTTGAGATTTTTACCCCGAACTACGAGGTTTTGATCCTAATCTTTTTTTTAAGATGGTACGTAGGCAATGGGTTCATTCATCCAAACACAAAAATGTAAATAACTTGTATATTCTCTTCTCATCTCTTCAATCATGTTTGCACAAACAAATTTTCACAAAATACCAACCTTACAACAAATATGAAAAGGGCTCCCTAGGAGTACCTAGGATGTTTTGGGTGCTTAAAACCTACCCATTGCATAACCAACCCCCTTACCCAGATCTCTGACATTTTTACTAGTTTTTGATTCGATAAAACTTTTAGGTTTTAGTTCGCTTTCTAACCATCCCTTTGGATAAATAGAAGTGCGGTGGCGACTCAACTTGTATGGTTTACCTTAGATTTAGTCAATATCTCTAATGGTAACGAATACCCCGCTACAATAACTCATTTTAATATTATACGCTTTGTGTTTTGTTTCATCATTGCCGTATAAGTGTTAATTTATACTCTTAAAGCCTCTTGATTAGTTAACTTCACCTTCTAGGAAACATGCATACATGCATGTTAAATTATACGAGAAAGCTTGTTATCTTTGGATCATTACCAATTCTTATAGTCCTGGTGTAAAAAATATGGTTGTTCATCTGTCATTGATTTTGGAATGTCTTCCGCCCAAATTACTTTAATTTAGAGCATGGATTTGGTTTGCAAGAGAATCAAATAGCAAGGACTAAATAAATGTTGACATCACCTTAATTATAGTTTTAGTTTGCCCAAAATGACTAGATGAGAATATAGTTTAATTGTGTAATTTATAAAAATGATGACTCAATTTTGTGATTTAGAAGTTGTGTAATTAATGACACCAGGTTATGTTACAATATCTCCATCTTAAATCAATTAAATATTATTTTTGATATTAATAGAGTTTAAAGTTGATATAAATAGTTTGATCTCTTGCCACACTTGAGTTCAAGTCAAAGTTCATGCATTAGTGGATTATACAATAAACATCTCACATCCAGTATATGATATAGTTACTATTTTTTGTTTCATCTTGGGTTAAAACTTGTAGTAATAAATACTATATTTAAATTTTGAGATGCTAACATAATTTCTTAATTATTGCTAAACACAAGAGTCTAATAACTGTTGGGCCCCTTCATGGATTAACATGTCTGAGGTGAAACAAGTTATGTTAAATTCTATGTTATATGAATTATTTAGGAATGTATTTAAACAATGATGTGATGGATGTTATGAACTTACTTGGAAACTGATTTTGGACCCATATTACTTTTCGTATGGCCGTTGCATTTGGGTTACTTGATATAGCCACAAAAATTGTAACATTATGTGTTTGTGGACCGTAAACAGTTCGCATTTGTCCAGTTCTAATCATACTTACAAATGTTTTTCACTTTTTGCAGAAATTAAAAGAAGAGTCATATAAATTTTATTGGACTTGTTTTTGTTGTCGAAGAACTATTCAAGTAAGTACTTATTATGTATTCATCTTGTTAGATTTGAACATTTAAATTGTATTATTTATTTATTTTTCAAATTAAAAGAAAAGTAAAAAAAATTCTTTTGGACTACTGAACATGATCATGGGGTTGAAGTGAACCATATGTTCAATTCAAGTTATAACAATAAACGCATACACATGTCATGGATTTTTAGATAATGGAATAGAAGAAGTTACGTGCCCCCTTCTCAGTTGTTCTCTTACATTGCTTCTAGTCTCAATAAGACGCACTCCCTGGGCTATATGCTTATACACAATGAAAATATGTAGAAAAAATGAAACTTGTTTCTCTTTGGTATTACTTGTTAATAGGGCCATATAATCGACCCATTACTTGGATTATGCTGTGTTTATGTGCATGTACATTCTTTAGGTCTACTTGGGATTATGTATTTTTTTTGTAGTCATGCCAGTTGATAAATCATGGATTGACAAACCAGAAGACACGCTTGAATATGAAAATGGATTACTTAATTTTTTAAATTTTTCATTTCACCATAAATCCATCGACGGTCTAAGGATAAAGTGCCCATGTTCAAAATGTGTCTTCAAGAAGTGGGGAACACGAGACGAGGTTTATGTACATCTCAAAAATAGACCTTTCCAAAAAGTTACAAAGTTTGGAACTGGCACGGTGAAGGATCAAGTATAAATGTGTCTCAAGTAGTTGAAACAACACATGTTACAGAAGATACCTTCCAACCACAAAATGCAATGGAAAACATGGTCCATGATGCTTTTGGATTTACCCAAAGTAGTATGAATAATCTTGGGCCATCTTTTGAGCATAACCGTGAAGGGCGTAATCCGACATGGAGTGAAGATAAGGATGAGTTTTTTGATTTTTTAAAAGATGTTAATCAACCATTATATGAAGGGTGTACAAACTACTCAAAGTTGTCGTTTCTAGTTAAATTATATCATATAAAATGCTTGTGTGGAATAAGTGACAAAGCAATGACTATAATTATAGAGTTATTGAAAGACGTGTTTGTAGATGCCAAAATCCCAGTTTCATTCTATGAGGCTAAGAAAATCATCAACAAACTTCGTCTTGATTATACCAAGATAGATGCTTGCCCAAATGACTATATGTTATATTGGGGTGAAGAAATGCAAACGATGTAAGACATCTAGGTGGAAGGATGGCAAGAAGAAGCAATCTGCAAAGATACTATGCTACTTTCCACTAAAGCCATGATTGCAAAGACTTTTTATATGTTCTAAAACCGCAGGGTCTATGAGATGGCATGCATTGGAGCCTAATCAAGATGGGATTATGAGACATCCTAGAGATTCCGAGGCATGGAAAATATTTGACTTACTTCATCCAGAATTTTCTTTGGATTCTCGAAATGTACAACTTGGTCTAGCCACTGATGGCTTTAACCCTTTTGGTGTGATGATTACAAACTACAACATTTGGCCAGTGGTTCTTATCCTATACAATCGCCCTCCTTAGGAGTGCATGAAGAAAACATCAACAATCCTTTCTATGATCATTCCTGGAAAGCAGGCGTCGGGAAATAATATAGATGTGTATCTATAATCCCTCATCAAAGAGTTGAAAGAAATGTTGTATGATGGAGTTCAAACATTAGATTCGTCAAAAAATGAATTATTTGTGATGAATGCAGCTTTGATGTGGAATATTTGTGATTTTCCAGGGCTTGGTACTTTATCAGGATGGAACACACACACTAAGCTTGCTTGCCCCACTTGTAATAATGACACTGACAATTGTAGATTAAAGAATGGTGGAAAATGGTGTTTTATGGGTCATTGTCGATTTTTAGAGAAAGGTCATAAATTTAGATTGAGCCGGTCTCGTTTTAATGGAAAAGTTGAACAAAGAGATGCCCCTGCTACTTTGTCAGGGCTAGATATCTTGAACCAATTAAAGGGAGTGAATGTTACCTTTGGAAAAGTGTTAGAATCTAAAGACAATGATGGAGGCAAAAGAAAACAAAAAATAAAAACGGTTGAAGAAGGACCGAGACAATGGAGGAATAAAAGTAATTTTTTTGATCTTCCTTATTGGGATTCCAATTTATTACGCCATAATTTAAATGTTATGCACATTAAAAAAATGTATGTGATAATGTTGTATACACTTTGCTCAATGAAACTGGGAAATCAAAAGATAATTTTAAAGCTCGTGAGGATCTTAAATTAATGGGTATAAGGAAGGATCTTTGGCCAGATAGTAATAAAAGATTTCGTTCATCTTTGTTTACAATGTCAAATTCAAAGAAAGATGTATTCTTACGAACTTTGAAGAATACTATTGTTCCTGATGGGTACTCAAGTAATATTTCTAGGTGTGTTGACATAAACAATCAAAAACTCTTTAGGATGAAAAGCCACGATTGTCATGTTCTTATGGAGCAAATACTACCTATTGCCATACAAAATGTCCTACTAGACAATGTGACTGCAGTGTTAGTAGAGTTTTGTTCTTTCTTTCCTCAATTATGTGCCAAGGGTTTAAGTCACTTGGATCTCGATAGACTCCAGTCGTGAATCATTCTCACTCTTTGTCACTTGGAAATGTTATTTCCTCCTTCATTTTTTACAATCATGGTTCATTTGACTTGTCATATTGTTGGTGAAGCAAAACTTGAAGGTCCAGTACACTATCGTTGGATATATCCTATTGAAAGGTGATCAACTTACTTTCTTTTGATGTTATTCTTGTATATTCCCTTTAAGTAATTCACGTTTGCTAATTTTCAACCCATTTTCTAGGTACTTGGGACACTTGAAATCGTATGTTAGGAATAAGGCAAAACCTGAAGGTTCTACTGCTGAAGGATACCTTGCAGAAGATGTTCTCACATTTTACTCTCAGTATATAGATGAGATTGAGACTCGAATCAATAGAGCTGCATGTGTTGATGATTATCCTGATGAAAGAGATTCGTCCCACAGATCTACAATTTTTCCACCTATAGGTAGGGCAGTAGGAGCATTCTCAACCTTTGATCTATCAACCATGGAGAAAACTCAAGCACATCGATATGTGTTGTTAAATTGTCCCCAAGTCAAACCTTATATTGAGTGAGTACCTTAAAGATTTCGAAATGATATCAAGTTTGGTAAGATATATGATATTAATGATCCTAAATTAATATCAGTTATCTATGTAGTGAATTTAAGGAGTATTTACAGATACGGTCTAAGCGGCGAAGGCAGACAACAACAAAGATAGAGAAAATGATTAGTAAAGAGTTCATTGTTTGGTTTCCTCAAAGGGTTGGTTAAACTTCCCAAAAAATTTGATTACTTTTTTTTTATGGATGTTTATAGAATTATGTAAATTACTAAAACATTTTTTTCACTTTCAATTTAGATTATGAACCCCGACATATCAAATATAGTGTCAGATGATCTCAAGTATCTTGCAAAAGGCCCAACAACACAAGCTAGAAGATATTCTGCATTTAATATTAATGGATTCAAGTTCGAACTTTAGCACAAGAGCATGGGTTAAAAACCCAAAATAGTGGAGTTTATTTAACATCTTCAACATCATGTGTTGCTAGTAGTGTCGATATAAACTTTAGAGAAGCAGGTTTGTTATATTATAGAAAATTAGAAGATATCATTGAGCTCAACTACTATGGCCGATTTAAAGTTACTCTATTCAAATGTAAATGGGCTGACACCACTACAAATAGGGGCTACAAAAAAGATGCATGGGGTTTTAGTTCTGTTAACTTTTCAAGATTGATTCACACAAGTGATCGTGAAGAACATGATCTGTACATTGAGGCCTCACAAGCTCAAATGGTATATTTTATGAATGATGAGATGGATAAGGATTGGAGTGTTGTTGTCCATTTGAAGCCAAGAGACTTATATGATATGGGAGATCAAATAGATATTGAAGTTTGTCCTGAGCAAAACTTGGATCAATTTTTTGGAGACTCTGATGACACGTCTTTGATAAGGGAGGATGTAGATGATGAACTAATAAGTGAGGGGTGTGGTAATGATGACATTAATGGAGATGAACTTATTTCAGAATAAAGACAATAAGTATATGTAGGCGATGAACTAATTGTTTGTATGATTGTTAAATCCTTGTATTTGATAATTGTTTCTAATCATTATGTTAACTAATTATCAAATGAAGGTAGCCAACTATTAAGATTGTAGTTATCAATACTATGTAAGATTTTCTCTTCCATTGGTAAAATAATATTCTTCTCCTGTGTCTTTTATTTGGAACAAGTGTTGCAGATATAGTTTCTAGAATATGTGTTGCAAATATAATGTACTTGTTTTACTTTTGAAACTCTCTTTTAGACTTATTGCATTCATTATGTGAATTAACAAATATTAATGAGTGGTAATTCAAGGCAAGGAAATTTTGTATTATGCATATTTTCATATTCTTTTGAATTGACTATTTTATTTTATATGCAGCAATGCCAAAGTCAAGGAGGATTACAAATTTGCTTAAATTAGCTAATAAGAGCTCCACACATGTTGCATCTATATCCAGTGATCCAACTCATACTCAAATAGCTCATTTTGCACCAAATCTTGTGTCTACTACTGCACCAATTTTTGATAATGTATCAACGCAATTACCTCATCAAGCATCCTCACAACCTTCACGACAAGGATCTGAAATTTCTCATTGTAGAGCTAATGTATTAGCTCAATTACCTAACCAAACATTCTCACAAGCTTCACAAAAAAGTGCTGAAAGTTCTCATCTTATATCTAATGTATCATCTCGATTACCTAACTAAACATCCTTACAACCTTCACAACAAAGTGTTGAAAGTTCTCATCTTAGAGCTAATGAATCATCTCAATTACCTATCCAAACATCCTCACAACCTTCACAACAATGAGCTGAAAGTTCTTATCATAGAGCTAATGTATCATCTCAATCACCTAACCAAACATCCTCACAACCTTCACAACAAAGAGCTGAAAGTTCTCAACATAGAGGCGGTCGAGCATCTACCCATTATTGGCTTGTAGATGCACAAGGTATAACATGTTGAAATTTTATAATCTAGTCGTATGTTGTATTTTTATTATATATTTTTTAGTTTTAGTCACATAACCTTTTATATCTTACAGATAAAGAGCATGGTACAATTCAAAAATTGTGTTTGATTTCTAAGGATGTCAATGGCATGCCAAATAATTTGCGTATTATTGTGGAATTTGATGAATTTCATTCACCTATTGGAGAGGCTGCCGGTTTGTTTGCTGGAGTATGTGGACTAGTAGCAACAAATAGTCTTTTTTTTTCTATAGGTTTTGATAAGTGGTCAGACATGCCTGGGGATTATTTTGATGAACAATGGAAAACTCTTTTTGAGGTAAATTAATTTGATTTTACATATTTATTGAGAGTTTGGATATGTAACATTGTATGTTACTAACATTCTTTTCATTTGGTAGCCTCGATTTTGTTTCAAGGTACATGAAGATTTAGCTAAAAGGTATATTGAGGCTTCAATTGGAAAAAAGTGGAAGGAATATAGGATTAATCTTTGGAAAGATAATTATAACCCACTTTTGAGAAAACGTGAAATCATCACAAATAAACCCGTTGATGTTCCTCTAGACCATTGGGCCTTATTTGTTAAGTATCGCTCAAAACCAGAAACGGTGGTACATAATTCATTTGTCATTGTATATTGAATAGTTTTTTTATATATAATCTTTTTCTTATTGAAAGTAATATTTTTTCACTTTTAGGATCTTTGTAAGAGAAACCAACAAATAAGGAAGAAACAACTCTTTTCTCATACGTGTGGTGCTAAGTCTTTGGCAAGGAGAAGACACGGGCTAGTATGTTTAACAATATCTTTATCTAAATGATTTTATATTTTAAGTGTTATTGTTTTAGACTATTGAGCTAGTATGTTTAACAATATATTTATCTGAATAATTTTTTTAAACAATAGTTTGATTCATAATGATATTGCATTTTAAATTTGTAGACTATTGAGTCTGGTAGGACGGTTGGTCGGGGTCTAATGTGGAATATGACCCACAAAAAGAAGGATGGAAGCTATGTGAATGAAAAAGCTAAGGAGATAGGGGTAAATTAATAATCTATATTTCCAAATAACTTTTAAGTTTTTGTTCATTGTTTTATGATATATGTAAATGAGTGATAATCATTGATTATTTGTATTTTATGTAGGAAGAAATTGACAGCCATTTAAATCAAAACCTTGAGGCTTCTTATGAAATTTCTTGAGATGATATTGTTGGAAAAGTATTAGGAAAGGAGCATCCAGGTCGTGTTCGAGCAATGGGCATGAGAGCGGTTCATACTACTGCTTTTAAACATACCACTACAAGACTTAATGGTATGGATTTCGGTTCTTCAAGTGGTAGTACCTCAAGTCATAGTTCTTCATTGGTAGAACAAAGAATTGCATTTGTGACTACTCTATTGGAAGCAGTTGTTGACTACATTAGTAAGAAAGAAGATGGTACACTCCCTGCAGAGTTAGCTTTTGTACTTGCAAATCAAAGACAACATGTATATCAATTAGTTAATTAATTTTGTTGAATATTTATTTTTAGGTTTCAAGTTCAAAATCAATGCAGTTAATTTTGTAGCTTTTTCCTCTTTATGTGTTGTTATTTCTATGATTTCGTATAGTTTTACTTTAGTTGATTAGAAGTTCTTTAGCTATTATAGGGATAGGTAATAGGTATATAGACTTAAAATTGTTGGTTTGACAATGTTTATAGTACCGTAGATCCACTTAAGATTACATGGTAGAGGAACACAATTTGAAACTCATAAACATATAACAATAGAACACCAAATGTTTACAGTCTTTCTAATGTATGTCGACTTTTCTATATTAAAGTTGTTAAGAATAGCGGTGGAATAAAATGATCAAGATAGAGCAAAAAATCAAATATAATAAAGAAAAATAAACTTATTAAATTCATATTGGAGATTATAGTTTGTTGATACATGTGCTTTAAATAAGAATT
The DNA here is from genome assembly GCF_024323335.1 of Lathyrus oleraceus. NCBI lineage: Eukaryota > Viridiplantae > Streptophyta > Magnoliopsida > Fabales > Fabaceae > Lathyrus > Lathyrus oleraceus. The sequence goes on from NC_066581.1 coordinate 184,062,150, forward strand.
ATGATGGTGATCCGGATACAAGTGATAAAATTCTAAGAAAAAATTACGGAGAACCAAACTCAAAATAATCACTATCCCTCTATTTAAGAAAGTACCAAAACAACACTGTTGTGGTTAATTATTTGAAAAAGTATGTTTTTAGTCTCGTTAAATTTTTTAGACTAACAATAACCATTATCCCTCTAATGGAATTTTCCAGCAATATGTTGGGAAAATGCATCCTTTATTATTGTTTCAGATGGTTTCACAACACTATCAAATGAAATTGTCACACTTTAGGTTTTATGTTCCCAAGCATTTGCCACATTTGAGGTTTAAGGTGTCCTAGAATTTTCATCTGCTCCTTTCTAAAGTGTTGGAGTTTTGAAATTCTACTGAGGATATCTATAAAACATAAAAATATATAATAATTTCCTTTAATAAAAATATGTTTTGTCTGCTTACATTCTCTAAGATATCTATACTATGAGTATCTTTAACATAGAAACAAAGTAATTTCAAACAGTTCTATAAGATGTCTATTGTATTATATATTCCTTAAATATCACTGAAGCTTAAAGAAATATATGATGTGTTGGAATAATTATATTCAATTGATAAAATTTTGTTTGGAGTAATTATAGACTTATTGTGTTACAATTATATTTTGTTTGGAGTAATATTTTTGCACAAAATATCCTTGAAGTCTGAATGTATATCAAAACAAGTGTGACATGAATGGATGAAATGCGAATCATATGCTTGTGTACTACTAGTTTGAAAGTATGATATACAAATTGACACAAAATATATAGATATGAGAGCATGGTATGAAAAATCAAAGCATATGTGTATACTATACTTTCATAGTGATTAGTTGAAACACAATAATTATCATATTTTTTGTAGGCTTCTGAAGCAGGAAGTGAACCATTATCACCTGATGACATAAGAAGATCATCAGATGCAAGCAATACACATGAAGAAAATCACCAGAGTCCTTCAAATGACATATTATTTTTTATGGCACCTTTATGTTCTAAAACTTGTTTATTTTGAGAATATCTTAAGATAATGGATACAAAAATTGTTGGTCATTTTGATGTTTTAATATTTTGGAAATGACTTGCTATACTTATATCAAACATTTAAAGTTAGTATGTAATTTTGACAAAGTTAAACAATTGCACTGATTTATATATATTTGATTTTTGGGTCTTTTACAGAATGCATAAATGTAAATTTATTATATATATTTTTTAAATTACTTTTAGTGCTGGTGTAAAATTGTGAAAAAAATTATAAATTTATTTCGGCTTATATGAAATTAATTTGAAATTTGTGGCAGTTATACATGATGTTTCGGCTTATATCGTAAGTAAATTAGAACGATTTAAAATCACATGATTTCCAGTATGTTACGACGGTTTTAACCAACGTATAAATTTGAAATTTGTTGCGTATACATGATGTTTTGGCTTATAATGTGAAACATGGGCCGTTTGAAACCGCCAATATTTTCAAATAAAAACCGCCACTTTAAACTATGTATAATAGGGCGGTTTGCACGGCGGTTATTTTTAAACCGACATTATTTTCCTTGTGACAACCAAATTTACGGCATTTTTTAAAACGTCGTATTTGTTTATTGTGGCGTTTCAAACCCACACAATTTTATTGAATTAACCCCCATAGTATACCCATTTTTTTGTAGTGAAACATACCACACACTAAAAGAAAAGATCAAGAGGGATGAACCCATCCCATCCATACTTGTATTGGTTCATCTGATACAAGGTCATTGATGAACCAATTAGCCTTAGGACATTTGAGATTTCATTGGTAAATAAAAGGAATGGGAAATAATAGGGATGAAGATGAAGGGGGAAGGGAATGAGAGAAACACAAATTGGTCATGGGAGGAATTTTATCAAATTAAAATCACTGATTCATTTTGGTAGATGAAATGTACATTTCATCAATCCCCTAAATCCAATGATATTAATCCAACAAAAGTCAAATCAACCTTGACCAAGGCTCAAACAAATAGTCAAACAATCACAAGACCATAGAAATGACTCAACATAACTTTTACACAATTAATCAATTAAAAATAAAATTAAAAATGCATTAAAATTCAATTCAATTTGGTCAAAACCTAAAACCTCTTCAAAACATCAAATAAATGGTCAAGAGATTTATCCTAGGTCAAACAAGGTCAAAGTACCTTAGACAAAAAATTTCATGATTTTTGAAAAGTCAGAAGTATTTTTAAACAATTAAAAATATGCACAAAAATATTTAGTTCATGAAAAATATCAAAATTAATCCAAAAAATAATTTTAATTCAGAAAATGAAAGAGAAAAATATTTAAAGATTTTTGGTGAAAGTCCCATATTTTTTGGATTAAAAATGAAATTATTATGAATTAAACAAAATAAAGCAATTAAATGAAAAATCAGAAAATACAAAAAAACAAGCGCCATCAGATCTCCCTCATTAATTGAGGTGGCAGATCTAATGGCCAAGCGCATATCATCCACCATAGTCCACAGTCAAGACACATGTACAAGTGGTAAGTCAAACCAAAGGCTGAGATTAGATCCTTGGACCAAGATTAGATGGATAAGATGGAGCCAACTCACCACCGGAGCCTTAGCTCCGGTCATCTTCTCCGGTGTTGACCACCGGACTAGTCCAACCTCAACTTCATGAAAAATGAAAAACAAGGACACTATTTTAAAGAGAAAATGCCCCAGCGCTCGAATCTGGCCTCAATTTTCTCCAATTCCAAGTATATAAAAAGATACAGGGATTTGAATTTCGAGGATCATGAATTGAGTTGCTTCGATTTAACCTCAAAGCAACTCAATCTTCTTGCCTATATTGGTAGGGCTTCAGCCAACCAAAAATAAAAGAGAATAGTGAAGAATTGAGAGAGAATAAAAAAGATGAAAATTCTGAAAAATTACCTTCGAAGGAGCTTCAACCTTGCTTGATCTTGATCCCAATTGTGCTTGGTGTAACACCCCAATTCTACCCGTCGTAAATTCAATTAAAAATCAGAGTAAACAAATTTCACACAAAATTGAGGCATCACATATATCATTTTATCAACACTTAAACAAATTGCACAACACGACAATTGCGCAAGGATCCACTTAGTCCTTGTTAAATAATAAACAACACTATATATGGATTCACCCAGTCCATATAGCAGCAAGACACAAAACATCGCAACAGAAATCATTTAGATAATTAAGTTGAGTCGTACATTTACACATTCAAAAGAAAACAAGCAAACAAATGCCCATCACAACTATCATATACAATGATATACAAAAGGGCATTGTTACTATCAAAATCATGAAAAGCGTTCATTAACCCCTGAGTGTTACAATCCTAATCAGAGCAATGACGCCAAAAGTGTGCTACCACTATCCTCCTCTCAACGCGGAGCACCTGCACGTTACCAATATCAAGGTAACGGCCAACAACAAAAGGGTGAGATACTCAAATCATATAATCAAGATAATGATAAGCAATATATAAGTAAATTCGGAAAGTTAGAAATATTGTTACCACATCGCACAATCCTTCACTTGAATGCTTATGTATTTAATCATAAACAAAGTCAATAATCATCCACAACATCAATGTTACATCATAGCATCTCATCACTTTAACATTTCATCAATCCATCATAAAACATTACGATTCATCCCATCATCGCAAAATATCACCGCACATCATAAACCGTCACATAACAACAATTATCACAAAATGCGGAAATAAACATAACCAACATATGTGACTCAACTATGCAAATGCTATGCGGTACCGACCCATCGCTTTGCCATCAAGGCCAAGGCTTTATGCCCATTTCGCTTTTGCCAAAAGGCCACGTCGCTATTTCCAAAAGACCACGTCGCTTATGCAAATGTATGTGACTCCATGATAAATGATACACATACACCAAAATCATCATCGCATCAACATAACTCATCACAATGGCCGAAACCCACGTCGCTATTGCCATTTAGGCCACGTCGCCATTCACATGCATAAAAGCATTCACACAACATCATCTTCACCAACATTCATACATATGTTTATATATAAAACAAATGAGAATATTCATCACAATCAATTGTTTCATCATACAATCTCTTAGGTAATTCAACCTCATGTTATGTTTATTTACATCGCACATCTACACACTATAGTTAAGTGGTATTCCTCATTAATCAAATAGGTTTCCTACTATATCAATTATTAATCACTTTTCCAAAATAATCACTTATTAAAATAAGCCCTTATAATGGCCTATAAACATCAACAACATGTATAAAATTTCATAAGCTTCGCAACGCTTCGAACGAGGACCAAAACGGAGTTACGATTCAAAAGTTATGACTTTTTGAAGTTTACAAAAGAATTACGTTTTCAACTCAGTTGGCGCCGCGAACTCGCTTTCGCGCCGCGAATTTAGCAGGAAACATAGAAAATGCGTTTTTGACCGTTAAGTACCTTCCGGACCTCCGATTTCAATTCCGTAAAAAGTCTCATTCTCAGAATTCAACGAACTACAATATTTTCAATATTACAAAGCCATTCTAACCACAATTTAACTTTTATTTCATCATTCTAAACATCATCCAATTAATTTCCAACACTTCCTAAATTCACAATTTGTGAAATTACTCATACTTTGATTCATCAACACAATAGCATATTTTTCACAACATACATCAACCCCAAACCATCAACAACAACACAACACACAATGTTATTTATCATTCTTCTAAACCTAACCCTAACATTTTGCAAAGAATTGATACATGTTCAATAATCACAAACAATCAACACTACATCAAGAACACAAACAACATTTTCAAAGCAAGGAATCCAATCACAACATCAAAACCCAACAATATCCTCTAACAACCATTACCCACATAAAACCCATCATTTTCATAATTATAGGAAATGATAACTCACACCCTTACCTTAGAGATGATGATTGAGTTACTCTATAGTGTTCTAGCAAGCTTGGGTTGATCAAGATGATGCTCTTCTTCTCCAATTTCCTCTTCCTCCTCCAAAACCTATCTTTTTTCTCTTTTCTTCTCTTTTCTCCTCCTTCTCTCTACTTCTTTCTATTTCTCTTCTTTCTATTTCTATTCTATTTCTATTCTTTGTTTTAATTAAATAAAAACTAACTAATTGGCTTAATTGTTACACCTCCCTTAATTACTATATACACCACTAGGCCCAATAGTTATTATACCACAATTCTCATAATTAAACTCTAATAATATATTAACACACAATAAAATATTTTACCGAGATAATTATAAATCAAACATTATAAAAATAATAATAATAACACTTAATAAAAATCGGGGAGTTACAACTCTCCCCCACTTAAGTATTTTCGTCCTCGAAAATTACCTCATTCGAATAACTCGGGGTAGGAGTCGCGCATCCTGTTCTCCAATTCCCATGTCGTGCTTTCTCCGACTGCACCAATCCAAACAACCTTCACCAAATCAATTTCCTCTCCCCGTAGGGACTTCGTCTCACGACCTTCGATCCTCAAAGGCATCGTCTCAACCGTAAGGTTATCGCGCACTTGAATATCATCCATTTGAGTCACATGAGACGGATCCAGAATATACTTCCTAAGTTGAGACACATGGAACACGTCATGAAAATTCGAGAGGTTTGGCGGTAACGCCACTCTATAAGCAACTTTTCCCACTCTACTCGTAATTTGATACGGTCCAATGAAACGAGGAGTCAACTTCTTAGCTTTCAATGCTCGTCCAACACCGGTCGTAGGTGTGACTCTTAGAAACACATGATCACCCTCTTGAAATTCCAAATCCTTTCTCCTCTTATCATGATAACTCTTTTGCCTATTTTGAGAAATCTTCATCTTATCCCGAATCATCTTAACCGTCTTGGTAGTTTCTCGAACAATCTCGGGTCCAAGTACCACACTTTCACCAGATTCGTGCCAACATAACGGAGTCCTACACCTCTGCCCATACAAAGCTTCAAAAGGCGCCATTCCAATACTTGAATGGTAACTATTGTTGTAAGTAAACTCCACTAACGGAAGGTGAGTATCCCATGAACCTCCATGTTCAAGAATAGACGCCCTTAACAAATCTTCCAAGGATTGGATAGTCCTCTCCGTTTGACCATCCGTCTGAGGATGATACACCGAACTCAACCTCAACTTGGAACCTAAAGCTTCTTGCAAACTCTTCCAAAATTCTGAAGTGAACCTCGGATCTCTATCCGAAACAATACAAAGAGGAACACCGTGCAGCTTCACAATAACATTGGTATAAATCTCCGCCAACTTCGACACCGGATAACTTATGTTAATAGGAATAAAGTGAGCCGACTTCGTAAGCCTATCAACAATCACCCAAATAGCATCACATCCTCTAGATGTATTCGGCAAAACCGTCACAAAGTCCATGGAAATGCTATCCCACTTCCACTCAGGAATTTCTAACGGTTGCATCAACCCCGCAGGTTTCTGATGCTCCACCTTTGATTTCTGGCAAGTCAAGCACGCATACACGAATTGAGCTACTTCACGCTTCATTCCCAACCACCAAAATAATCTTTTCAAATCTTGGTACATCTTAGTCGCTCCGGGATGAATACTCAAATTACTCCTATGGCTTTCTTCCAAGATCATCCTTTTTAAATCCACATCATCGGGAACACAAATCCTATCACGAAACCTCAACACACCTTGTGCATCCAATTTGAAATCCTCATTCTTAGATTGTCCGAGTCCAATGATCACATCAACAAGTTTCATATCCAACTTATGAGCCTCTCTAATGCTATCAAGAAAATCATTGTTAATCTTTAACATACCCAAAATCACACTTCTTGGTGTCACCTCGATCACTAAGCTCATATCTCGCAATTTCTCAATCAACTCCAACTCTTTCATCATCAAGGTCGACATATGCAAAGTCTTCCTACTTAGAGCATCCGCCACCACATTCGCTTTTCCCGGATGGTAGTTCAACCCAAAGTCATAATCCTTTAGCAATTCCAGTCATCTCCTTATCCCATCTTCGAAGCATCGCAATAAACCACAAACGGTTCCTCGGGATTTGGCAAAATCAAAATCGGAGCCGTTGTCAACCTTTTCTTCAACTCAAGGAAACTTTCTTCGCATCGGACATCCCACACAAAAGCAGCACCCTTACAAGTTAACTTAGTCAAAGGAAGTGCCAACTTAGAAAAGCCTTCTATAAACCTCCTATAGTAACCTGCCAAGCCTAGGAAACTTCTTATCTCGGTAACTGACGTAGGAGCTTCCCATTGCAACACCGCATCAATCTTCGATGGATCAACCGCAATTCCGTCACTAGAAACAACATGACCAAGAAAGCTAACTTCTCTCAACCAAAACCCACACTTAGACAACTTAGCATACAATCTCTTCTCTTTCAACACTTGCAAAACAATACGCAAATGTTCCACATGCTCTTCCTCCAACTTAGAATAAACCAAAATGTCGTCTATGAACACCACCATAAATTGATCCAAATAAGGATGGAAAATGCGATTCATGTACTCCATGAATACTCCTGGCGCATTAGTAACGCCGAAAGGCATCACCGTGTACTCGTAGTGTCCATAACGAGTCCTGAAAGCAGTTTTCTGAATGTCCTCATCTTTCACCTTAATTTGATGGTAGCCCGACCTTAGATCAATCTTACTGAAAATACGAGCACCCACTAAACGATCCATCAAGTCATCGATCCTTAGGAGTGGATACCTATTCTTAATCGTCACCTTATTCAATTGTCTATAATCAATACAAAGTCGCATGCTTCCGTCTTTTTTTTTCACCAGCAAAACTGGAGCTCCCCAAGGTGATACACTAGGTCTCACAAACTTCCTTTCAAGCAAATCCTCTAGCTGACTCTTCAGTTCAGCCAACTCTGATGCTGACATCTTATACGGCGCCATAGAGATGGGTCTAGTACCAGGTACAAGGTCAATAGTGAACTCAATTTCTCTTTCTGGTGGTGCACTAGGAATCTCATCGGGAAAAACTTCAGGGAAATTGCACACCACCGACAAGTCCGCAATTACAGCCTGACTCTCCACAGTTAAAGCAAACAACATCCTTCTTCTTACAATCACGAGCCGCATGTCCCGGCATACCACAACGGAAACATCTCATTTCGCCAAGCCTACACACATTACTCTTGTGACCCGGCTTTCCACACTTGAAATAGATAACATTAGCAGGAGCATCTCCCCCACTTGTTCTTCGACCCGGAATCACTTTCTGTTTCCCTTTTCCAACCAGAGTTTCATATGGCTTACCACGGATGTGTTGGCCCCTTCCTCTCTTCTCAGACAAGATCTTATAGTGTGCATTGTTATCCTCTTCAAAGATTCTATAACTATCAATCAGATCCGCAAAGACGCGAATCTTTTGATATCCCACAGCTTTCTTAATTTCCGAACGCAATCCATTTTCAAACTTGATGCACTTAGAGAATTCGGCATTGGCTCCATCATAGTGAGGATAGAACTTAGCCAATTCAGTGAACTTAGCAGCATACTCCGTGACTGACAAGTTCCCTTGCTTCAACTCGAGGAATTCAATCTCTTTCTTTCCTCGCACATCTTCTAGATAATACTTCCTCAGAGATTCTCTACGAAACACTTCCCAAGTAATCTCCTCGCCCGCAGTTTCCAACCTTAGACGTGTGTCCACCCACCAATCATCGGCTTCACCTGACAGCTTATGAGTTCCATAACGGATCTTTTGCACAAGAGTGCAATCCATCACTCTGAAGATTCTTTCAATCTCCTTCAACCAAGCCAAGGCTCCTTCAGGATCATGCCTACCCAGAAAAGTAGGCGGGTTCTCCCTCTGAAACATCGCCAGACTACGAGACCCCACGTTCTCGTCAGCATTGGGTGGGTTCTGGAACGCCTGAGCCATTGCCTCCATAGCTGCAGCAAGAGCCTCATCATTCCTCCCAACGTTTCTTCCGGCCATCTTGCACTTCTTCTCACAACACAAACAAGGATTAGCAACAAATTAACAACACAAGGTCGTTAAACAACAAAAGATTCAACGTGGTCGGATGGACCGACCTGCTCTGATACCACTAATGTAACACCCCAATTCTACCCGTCGTAAATTCAATTAAAAATCAAAGTAAACAAATTTCACACAAAATTGAGGTATCACATATATCATTTCATCAACACTTAAACAAATTGCACAACACGGCAATTGCGCAAGGATCCACTTAGTCCTTGTTAAATAATAAACAACACTGTATATGGATTCACCTAGTCCATATAGTAGCAAGACACAAAACATCGCAACGAAAATTATTTAGATAATTAAGTTGAGTCGTACATTTACACATTCAAAAGAAAACAAGCAAACAAATGCCCATCACAACTATCATATACAATGATATACAAAAGGGCATTGTTACTATCAAAATCATGAAAAGCGTTCATTAACCCCTGAGTGTTACAATCCTAATCAGAGCAATGACGCCAAAAGTGTGCTACCACTATCCTCCTCTCAACGCGGAGCACCTGCACGTTACCAATATAAAGGTAACGGCCAACAACAAAAGGGTGAGATACTCAAATTATATAATCAAGATAATGATAAGCAATATATAAGTAAATTCGGAAAGTTAGAAATATTGTTACCACATCGCACAATCCTTCACTTGAATGCTTATGTATTTAATCATAAACAAAGTCAATAACCATCCACAACATCAATGTTACATCATAGCATCTCATCACTTTAACATTTCATCAATCCATCATAAAACATTACGATTCATCGCATCATCGCAAAATATCACCGCACATCATAAACCGTCACATAACAACAATTATCACAAAATGCGGAAATAAACATAACCAACATATGTGACTCAACTATGCAAATGATATGCGGTACCGACTTGTCGCTTTGCCATCAATGCCAAGGCTTTATGCCCACTTCGCTTTTGCCAAAAGGCCACGTCGCTATTGCCAAAAGGCCACATCGCTTATGCAAATGTATGTGACTCCATGATAAATGATACACATACACCAAAATCATCATGGCATCAACATAACTCATCACAATGGCCGAAGCCCACGTCGCTATTGCCATTTAGGCCACGTCGCCATTCACATGCATAAAAGCATTCACACAACATCATCTTCACCAACATTCATACATATGTTTATATATAAAACAAATGAGAATATTCATCACAATCAATTGTTTCATCATACAATCTCTTAGGTAATTCAACCTTATGCTATGTTTATTTACATCGCACATCTACACACTATAGTTAAGTGGTATTCCTCATTAATCAAATAGGTTTCCTACTATATCAATTATTAATCACTTTTCCAAAATAATCACTTATTAAAAAAATCCCTTATAATGGCCTATAAACATCAACAACATGTAGAAAATTTCATAAGCTTCGCAACGCTTCGAACGGGGACCAAAACGGAGTTACGGTTCAAAAGTTATGACTTTTTGAAGTTTACAAAAGAATTATGTTTTCAACTCAGTTGGCGCCGCGAACTCGCTTTCGCGCCGCGAATTTAGCAGGAAACATAGAAAATGCGTTTTTGACCGTTAAGTACCTTTCGGACCTCCGACTTCGATTCCGTAAAAAGTCTCATTCTCAGAATTCAACGAACTACAATATTTTCAATATTACAAAGTCATTCTAACCACAATTTAACTTTTATTTCATCATTCTAAACATCATCCAATTAATTTCCAACACTTCATAAATTCACAATTTGTGAAATTACTCATACTTTGATTCATCAACACAATAGCATATTTTTCACAACATACATCAACCCCAAACCATCATCAACAACACAACACACAATATTATTTATCATTCTTCTAAACCTAACCCTAACATTTTGCAAAGAATTGATACATGTTCAATAATCACAAACAATCAACACTACATCAAGAACACAAACAACATTTTCAAAGCAAGGAATCCAATCACAACATCAAAACCCAACAATATCCTCTAACAACCATTACCCACATAAAACCCATCATTTTCATAATTATAGGAAATGATAACTCACACCCTTACCTTAGAGATGATGATTGAGTTACTCTATAGTGTTCTTGCAAGCTTGGGTTGATCAAGATGATGCTCTTCTTCTCCAATTTCCTCTTCCTCCTCCAAAACCTATCTTTTTTCTCTTTTCTTCTCTTTTCTCCTCCTTCTCTCTACTTCTTTCTATTTCTCTTCTTTCTATTTCTATTCTATTTCTATTCTTTGTTTTAATTAAATAAAAACTAACTAATGGGCTTAATTGTTACACCTCCCTTAATTACTATATACACCACTAGGCCCAATAGCTATTATACCACAATTCTCATAATTAAACTCTAATAATATATTAACACACAATAAAATATTTTACCAAGATAATTATAAATCAAAAATTATAAAAATAATAATAATAACAATTAATAAAAATTGGGGCGTTACACTTGGCTTGGTTTTAGAAGCTTGTAGGAAGTGATTAAGATCATAAAATGGCTTGGACTCTTGGAGTTTCAATCTCAAAACAGAATGATATTTGAAGTCGATTTTCAAATGAAAACCTTCAAGATTATCCTTTAATGGTGAGGGTTTAGATTGCAGGTTCAAAGCTTGGGCATGAGGTCCTCAATTTTGAGCATGGGGGGTTGTATTTATAGGCATTCTGGTTCATTTCCACACACTTTCAATTTTTGTCAAATTTAGCAATTCTTATTGCATGCTTGCATGAGCGTGTGATAGGCCCATCAAGTGATGTATTCAGGTCAAAAATTGCTTGAGAATCATGCTGAAATCATGTCATGTGGCCATGCATTTGAGTTTGAAATATGAAGGTGAAAATCATCCAATTGGTCCCTTGAAAAGAACCCATGCGCAAGTCCCTCATTCTTTGTCCAAGTGAGGTGATCTTTGACTTTTTGGAAAGGTGAGATCAAGGGGAAAAACTTTTATGTTGAACACGTTTCTATTTGAAGTTTGGATCATGATTAATTTTAAGGTGAATTTTGGAAAATCAAACATGTTTGAAAATTTTCTAAGTACCAAGTCAAATGTTCACTTCTTCCACCTTGAATAACTTTTTCTATGGGCTTCTAGTGGAAAAAGTTCTGGCATAAAAGTTGTAGCTCTTTCAAACCTATTCAATTTTGTCATAAGTTTTGACCTCATTTGGATTTGGCATGAAGGAGTTATGAATTTTAGAAGTTGAGGAAAATCACTTGTTCAATGGTAGTGGCCCAAAATGACCTTTAATGTTTTCTCTTGGCACATGTATTTGCAAGTTGAATTTGAACTTATTCCAAACATAAACGTTGAAAAGGACATCTTGAATTTGATTATGAAACTTTAATGGCTTTCATCTCATAAATATTGAGCAAGTTATGGTCTTTGGAAATTGACCTCGTAACTAGGGTTCAAACAAAACAACCTATAATATTTCACCATGAAAATGAGTTTCCAAGCAAAAATAGCTCTTGACTTAAACATGAAAGTTGTTTTTAATGGAATTTTGAGTAACTTTTATCCTGGAATCATTTTCACATGACAAAAATTGTAGGAGATAGGGTCTAGGGAACCCCAATTTTGACCAGTTGACTTTCTCTGGTCAACCACCATGAACCAACTTGCTAACTTGACATTATCTTGATTTTTGGGTCTCATGGAGGATATTATATGTCTAAGATGATGTAATATGAAGTATCCCTTGAAATATTTGATCAGTTGTTGAAGAAACTTGTTGAGGAAGTCACACAAGATACCTAGATGAATTAGGGTTTCCAAGGCAAAAAAGCTTCAAACTCTTGGTGATTTCTTGATCAAAATGATATGTGAAGATCATGGGGACCCATACATGATGTATAGAGTCAATGTAAACCATCTCTTGATTGGTCTCCTTGTATTGAGGGTCTTAAACCCTAGATATGAGCTTGATGGAGCATGAGTGAACTCACACACTACCTACAAAAGCAACAGACTATACATGGACATATTTTTGGTATTCTGGTTAGTAAATAATTAAAAACAAAGTATGATATAATAAAATATGCTTGGTGACCTCTCCCAATGCAAACCCAATGAATGAGGGGTAAGGAGGATGCCAAGGTGTGATCCCAATGCCAATGCATATGATGAGATATCATGAGGGATCTTAGGGTCAAAATTGGGGTATTATAAGGTTTATTAGTCTTTTATCGATGAAATGCGTCCCATTGTTTATTACGAAAGCTTGGGGCACCACGAACCTAGCCAACATGTTCCTTTTGAAAAAATTCACAATGTTTGTTGTAGTGATGTTCGCCAATGCCTTAAACTTAATATATTTAGTGAAATAATCTACAACTAAGATAAGATACCTGAGTTGTCCATGATCCATAATGAAGGGTCCTAGAATATCTATCTGTTACTACAAAAATGGCCATGGCGATGTCAATATGTATAGTTCAGCGACTGGGGTGTTGAAAACATCTTTGTTCCTCTGACACTGGTCTCATTTTTCACGTATTCCTGGGCATATTGGACTATGGTCGACCAATAATACCATTCTCTTAGAACCTTATTTTCTAGTTCCCTTTCCCCTAATTGTTGCCCGATGATTCCTTCATGAACTTCCAGGAGGGCATAGTTGGCCCATGTTTTCCTCAAGCACCATAGTAATGGCGTGGACAAACCCATTTTGTACAAATTTTCTTCAACTATAGTGTATTCTCCTACTCTTCTTCTCACCAGGTAGCTTTAAATGGATATAATGGAAGAATCCCATACTTGATATATTGTTGAATCAAAGTCATCCAATAAGGTCGGATAATGTCATCCACAACAACTACCATCTTCCCCTTAGATTTGGTATTGGGGGTTCTTTCTAGTTTCTTGGAATAAAGAGTGGTTGATACCGAGACTTCTGGTGTTTCCCACCCGAGATAAGGCTAATGTTTGGGTGTTCTCTTCCCATGGTACATGGACAATCTCGAATGCCTTGAACTTCTCCAATTTCTCAGCAGCTATCTTGAGGTGCCACTAGAGAAATGGGTCATTTGTATGTGCCTCTCCTGTTATCTAGGAAACAACCAAATGGGAGTCTATTGGTAGTTTGATGCCTTCGACCCCATTTCCTCCACTAGCATGATCTTAGTGATGACGACCTCAAATTCAGCTTGGTTATTGGTGGTCGGGAACTCGAACCTCATGAAAACTTCCACAACCAAAATGGTATTGTTTTCCAAAATGACATCTGCACCACTTCTCTGACTATTAGATGAACCATCTGTTAATACCACCCAAGTATAGTCTGGCTCTAGAGGCACGGGGGTCATCTTGACTAGGAAGTCGGCAAACAACTGAGTCTTTAATGCTTTCCTTGCTTTAAAAGACACTTCATACTCAAATAACTTGATGGACCACGTCGTCAATTGTCCGACCAAATCCAAGCGGTACAACACTTGCTTTAGAGGTAAATCCATCATACCCACTAAGGAATGCGCAAGAAAGTATCGTCAGAGCTTGTGTCATGTTGTCCCTAATGCCAAGGCTGCACTCTCAATCTTCGGGTACCTCATTTCCGCCCCTATTAGGGCCTTTGAGATGAAGTACACATGGATCTAGTTGACGCCATATTCTTTAATCAAAACACCATTTACCGCTTCCTCAACAACAAGGTACAAATACAAGACTTCCCTCGAAAGTGGCCGAGTAAACACCGGGGGCGTGGCTAAGGTCCTCTTCAAAGATTCAAACGCCCCTTCATAATCACACATCAACTTAAAATCATTCATTTTCCTAAATAGTTTGTAAAAAGGCAAAGCGTGTTGTGCAGTTTTTGAAATGAATCTATTCAAAGAAGTTAACGTACCATTCAACTTTTGAACCTCCCTTTTCGGAGTCGGTGAGTTCATTCATGTATGAGCTTACACTTATCAGGGTTTGCCTCGATTCCTCTCTCTATCAAATAAAATCCTAGGAACTTTTCGGCCCTTACCCCGAAAGCGCATTTCTTGGGTTGAGTCGCCTATCATATTGTCGGACCTTCCTAAACACTCATTGCATGTGCTGAGTGTGAAGCTCTTCCCAACCAGATTTTATGATCATGCCATCCAAATACACTTCCAGTGCCTCTCCTATTTTTTATTGGAAGATCATGTTCATCCTTTTATGGTAGGTCACACCAACATTCTTTATTCCGAAGGGCATGATGTTGTACTGATAATTGGCATGTTTGATCATGAATTATGTCTTTACCCCGTCGAGTTTGAGCATATGTATTTGATTATACCCAGAATAAGTATCCATGAATGAAAGCAACTGATATCCAATTGAATTGTCTAAAAGCTTGTCAATTTTCAGGAGTGGATAGGAATCCTTTAGACAGGATCTGTTAAGATCGGTGTAGTCGATGCACATCCTCCACTTTATCAAGGCCTTTCTTACTAAAACAATGTTGGACAACCACTATGTATACTTGGCTTCATAAATGAACTTGGCGTCTAATAGACCCTTAACTGTTCTAGCAATGGCATCACATTTCTCTGGGGATTGCCTCCTCCAACGTTGAGATATGTAGCAAGTGCCACCTTCCATATTTAATTGATTACACGATACACTAGGATCAACGCCAAACATCTCATACGAGGTTATAGAAACAAGATCGGTGTTAGCCTAGATGCACTCAATCAGGGTGGTACTTACTTTTAAAGGGTGCATGACGCCTATTTTTACTGACCTGGAAGGATTATCCTTATTCTAGACAGACTCAAAATCATCATCTAGCACTAGTTGAACCTCGCCTTCTCACGCGCCTAGGTTGAACATATTAGGAACCCCTGGATCTTCTTCTACTTTAGCTTTTGAGACTGCTGACAATTCTAGAATGTCCTTATGAATGATTCCCTTGATGTGCTTTGCCTCATCCACGTTGGCACTCACTATGACCGAACTTCCCTCTTCATCATGATAAATCACCTTCAGGTGGATAGGGGATGCCATTGCATATAGTCTCACTATGAAGGATCTCCCTAGGACACCTTTTAAGGTACCCTGACACGATATTACCATAAAGTTAAGGATTACCTTTCTTTTGAGTGCTCCTTCCCCAATTCTACAGTTAGATCTATAGTTCCTTGAGGAAAAGTTACTGAATAGTTTAACATTAACAGATCTCCCCCTCTAAATAGACTCATATATGCTTGTTGGATACCTAACATATCCATTATATCTGCATAAAGGACATTTCAAGAGCTTTTACCATATACAAGGAATCCAATTAGGTTTTGATCAGCGGCGGTGATCGCAAGAATCAAACTCATATCGAAGTTTCAAATTCCATTAAACTTCTTGCAATCTAGAAATCCTAACTCCAATTGATCCTCATTTTGTCGAATGCCAATGTCAGCTACGAGTAGAAAGAAATCTGAAGAAGGATAGGTGCTAGATGACGCGATATCACATAATTAGTCAATCTGTGATATCTTATGATCAATTGATTCAAGATTTGTATTGAGGATCTTAAACATGGATACTTGATTTACTGTCAGTGCTTCTTCTACTACTGGTATAATATGATTTTAGATTGAGAATAATTTAATGGTGGAAATTCGCGGTTATCAGAAGTCGATTCCCACCGACGATGCCATTATTTTGTTTAGGAACCAGAAATAGTTGTAGTTGAAGAACTGATGATCTTGAAAAAAATGGTGTTGATCTCCGTCATGGAAGCATGGGGTGCACCTGCATGGTTAACACTCCAACGCTCGAGTTAATTAAAGATTCAAGATGAGTGTAGTGAAAAGTGAAGATCAGAGAATGTACCTGACATTTCACGTGAACTAATTTTATACCTTGGGTTCAGTGGAGTGGACTTGAGATGAATTAGACCTTAATAATTTTGGGCTTTTGGCCGGCCAAGAACACCTTCCTACCTCTTAGATAGTCATTGAAGACACAATCCACAAATTTACAATCAAGCTGAATTAACTTGACTTGTAAGAAAGCCAAAACTTTGACGACATTCAAAACAAAGTAGGTTACAATGTTTCTAATTCAAATCTCCATAAGTATTTGGAAGTCTATTATTGTAAATGAACACGTGCTAACTAGGTAAGTTGCTTATCATCATCCTTACCCTATAAAATCAATGACAACATAGTAGTCACATAATTTTTATCCCTTGTATTCTTCAAAATTCATTAAAGTGTTTCGAAAGAACATCAATGCATTCCACCATGTCTTGACCTCAAATCCCACATCTTTTTATTTTAATGAAAGTGTTCACTAGATGATGATGAATGAAGAACAACAATTGAAACCTTCTAAAATATATAAGCCATATATTTTAAACCCTTTAGCTATTATTACTTCACAATGTGAAATATTAAACACCCAATGTCCAACTATAACGCAATAGGCTAGATCATCAAACATGTTTATGGATAACAAATTTGGTCTGAGCTTTAGAACATACCTTAAATTGTGAAGAGGAAACTCACATTCATCGAGCGTTTTAAGTCTTCTCATACCAATACCCTAAACCTTGCAAGCCCTATTATCACCAAGGTGAACTACTCCACCTTCCTTCAACTTCAAAATCTCAAAGTATTATTTTCTTGGACACATGTGCTAAAAGAAATTTGAGCCCTTGACCCAAGCGTCTTCAGTCTCTAAACTAAATACCACTAGTGCACGAACACTCTAAAAAATATCCTCATTTGAGGCACCAACAATATGAGTAAAATATTCATTGTCCTCGTTCTAGGTACCACCCCTCTTTAAGTGAGTGAGTTTTTGACAAATAATTTTTTTTAACCTTAACTTAAAAAACTTCTTTGAGTTGGACATCCCTCTGGGCTTACTCCCTTCTCTTGAGACACTCAAACCTTCACCACTATTGTCAATCTTAAAATCTTTCACCTTTGAAAATTCTTTGGATCTCATAATCATCTAGACTTTATCCAAAATAATAAAAGTGCTCAAAGAATTTAGATAATGAGCTCAACAAGAGTAGAACTCTGTACTCATCTTCCACCTTCACCTCAATATTCTCTAGATCATTAATGATCTTGAAAAATGTTGTCAACTACTCCACTATGATTTTGTCCTTTACCATTCAAAATGAATAAAGTTGTTATTTCAAACATAACCCCGTGAGGCAAATACTTGATCATACAGTGATTTCTAAATAAATATTCTTTACATGTTTAATATAAGAGTATTAGAATTATTTTTTTAAGCGGGAATGCAAATAGGTATTTGAACTGAACGAGCTAGTGAATCTAGGACTTGAATATTTTCAACCCATATCTGTCAATTTTTAAATTTACATCTTTTGTTTACTTTTAAGAAAAAGTCCAACAAACAAACCTTATTTTAATTTTTTGTAATTAAAATTAGAAAGACTACGCAATTCCAATTGAAGAAACATTGCAAATTTCATCTCTTAGTTATGTATTCAATTGTTACACATGCCACTAAAATTGCCTCTCTGTTATTTGTACAAATATTTAATCAATATTGATGTTTTTCCGTATTTTATTATATAAATTTTGAGTCACTCACAATTGTCTCTCATTTTTTCATAGATTAAAACTCACTTATCATTCTTGTAAATTAATCATTTGACAAAACTCACACATAAGTGATTTGAATTATACAAATCCTTCCCCTGAATCATGAAGTTTGTTTCTTAAAAATTGGATTTTGGCCCTAGATGCATGACTCGAGTCACAACTTCCTTTGACTTGAATAACAAGGTGTGTGACTCGAATCATGATATGTTTGACTTGAATCATGGATTAGTTTATCAACTTTGGCTCGCTCTTTGGAATTGTAATTCTAGTAAAAAAATCCTGACTTGAATCACATGACTCGAGTCAAGAAAAGCCATGACTCGAATCAAACATACTAAAATATACTTTTTATTTTTTTGATTCAAATCATTCACTATATCTAAATTATCATTTTTGCATTTGACTCGAATCAAAGTCTTATTTTTTCACCTATTTTGTATCTTATCTCCGATACATATAAAAGTTAAAGTGTTATCTCTCTATTTAACAATTTGCAAACAATTTGGAATAATTTTCATAATTTTTTCAATAGAGTGTTCTGTCAATCGCACAAGCTTTCTCTCAAATTAACTTTGAAGAAAATATTTTTTAGTGTTGATTTCTTGAGTGAAAACAAATGGTATGTGAGAGTTTGTTGAAGTCCTTTAGTTTTGAGAAGGTGGTTTGATTTAAAATCAAAGATCTAAATGAATTTGCAATCAGATATGTGTTGCTTAGTAATTAGCTTTGAGTTTTCATTTTGTTTATGGAATAATCAATAGACCATGTAAATTTTATATCAGTGGAATAATCAATAATTTATGATGACTTTTTATCGGAGATTGGATTAGGTGCAAACGAGGACGACACATCCAACCAATATAAATCTCTATGCATGCTTTCTCTATCCCATCTTTCTTTTAATTTTTTTATATAGAATTTGCATCTTCAAAGGTTTTGTTTGTTTTATAGGTTGCATGTGATTATGCTTTGTTTCTTATAACGATTTAATGTTTAAGATTAGATATGTGTTATATCTAGTCTTCTAAATCAGGTGATTATTCTAAAAGACTATAATTATAAATTATTGTATCAAGTTAATCAAATTTTTTTCAAGCATATTTATTTGAATTTAATTGGATTAGTTATCATATTATTAATTAGTTAATTCATTATTATTGGATTATCGTTGAGTTAATTTGTACATCAATTCAATTATGTAATTATTTAAAAACGTTTTTAAAATACTCACGCACATTTTAAACCCTAATTTTAAAAATCTTTTGAAAACTCTTTTATTGGAAAAATGTTTATTAAGTTCCTCGTTTTAGACCATTTTACGCTAATATTCAACTAACAATCACTTTTCCAATTTAAAATATTTTTATTATAATACAATCTTTTTCAAAACTATTTGCTCATTCCAAGAAAAAAAATCCTCTCTAACTTCTTAATGCATAAATATGTTGTGATTACATAGTCCAAATAAATTAAAAAATAATTATCTCTTCATTCAAATTAAATAGATGATTAGTCAATTGAGGATACATTTCATAATTTTATAAATTATCTCTATGCTAATTATTTGAGAATCTACGTTATTTTGATAATATATATATATATATATATATATATATATATATATATATATATATATATATATATATATATATATATATATATATATATATATATATATATATATATATATAAGTCTTAAGTCATCTAGTAATTTCTAAAGACAAAACGAATGATATTTTTATAATTTTTATATTTATTTATTTTTTATTTAAAATTATTTAACTTATTTTCTTTTTTAATTCAATTTATTTAGTTATTTGTTTATTTAATATTATTTATTTCACTATCTCTTTTAATTATTAATTTTTTATATATTTAGTAATATAAAAGTTCTTAAGTCATATAATTATTTATAAATCATAACGAAAGATATTTTAGAATTTTTATATTTATTTGTCTGTTTATTTAGTATTATTTAATCCACCATCTCTTTTAATAATATTTATTTGTTTATTTATTTATTTAATATTACTTATCCCACTATCTCTTTTAATTATTAAATTATCTTTTTAAATATTTATTCTACTAACTAATAATTTTGCATATCTTATATATAAAGGTTCTTAAGTCATCTAACAACTTCACAAATTAGAAGGATATTCTTGTAACTTTTATATTTATTAATTTATTAATTTAATATTATTTAACCCACTAACTCTTTTAACTGTATTTATTTATTTGTTTGTTTATTTAAAATTATTTATTGCATTATCTCTATTAATTATTATTTTTTTAAAATATTTATCCCACTAACTAATAATTTTGCATATAAAAATAATTATTAATAATTATTTTCAATTTTATTATTATTATTATTATTATTATTTACCAAAATTGATTTAATTCCATATTTTAAGTAATCACTACTAAGCCACTTCTTTTTTTAATTTCCATTTTTTTTAAAAGTAACCTCTTTTTAATAAAAGGAAAATGACATGATTAAAAAAGAAAGGAAAAAAAAATCACAGGATTTATCCAACAAGCGCATATCAACCCTAAACGAATAATATAATAATGAAAAATAAAAATGATATATAAAAGATAAATTGGACATAAACTCAATAAAAATAGAGATTAATTGAAATACACTGTCAGTGTAAAAGAGTTTTACACCATCACTTAATTATAGGCGTTAGATATTAAAAGAAGTTTGACTTTTATTTTAAAAACCTATAAAGTAATACAAACGGGTGATGGTGATGAACCGACGGTGTAAAACGTTTTACACTGACAGTGTATAGTAATTAATCTCTAAAAATATATTGTGACGCAGATAGGATAATTAATCTCTAAAAATATATTGTGACGCAGATAGGATAAACACAAATACAATTCAAGGTATCTAATATGAGATCCATATTTTATTTACATAGAGATAAAACATATTCAAAAATACAATTCAACAAACTCAACGTAGGTTCCATATTTTGTTTACATGGGAAATAAAATAGCTTACGTGTCAAGCAGAGAATTTAGAAAAAAAATTGTTACCTGAACATCTAAATAGTATTTGAATTCACATTTAGAATAAAGGATGAGCCAAAGATTATATGGAAATAAAGGATGAGCCAAAGATTATATTGGGAAACAGTAACCAACTTTTAAGTCAAAGATTATTTTCAGCTATCTATTTAACGTATATATTATGAACTCAAATAGCAACTAGTGATGAAATGTGAAAAGAAAACTCTTACTGTATTTCTTTTATGACTTTTCTTCATTCTCACTTCTAAAGATATAAATCAGACAAGGACACCAAACAATATTGATATTGTTAATACTATTATATTAAATTTTGTTTTATTAACTTTTTAACCGATGAGAATTTCCATTGCGGAGTTAATATTTTAACGCATCTACTTATTATTGAACTTTTTAATTTTAAAATAAAATTATTGAATAAAAAGTGGGTGTACCTTTTTTTATGTGATATATATATATATATATATATATATATATATATATATATATATATATATATATATATATATATATATATATATATATAACGTATTTTGTATTAATTTATTTAATTAAATTAAGAATATGCGAGCGTTATTTTTAATACATTTTTAATACTTGAGAATGCAAATATAATTTAGAGATTTCACCTATTGATCTAGCGTGTCGTGTCTCTATATTACAAGTTTTACACTCATTGAGCCATTTTCTATTTTAATTTTTTAAATTAATTATAGTGATTTTTTTCTCCCCAATCTCTATCTTGATCTCTATCTTGGGTGCTACTTACTAAAAACAAATTCAAACTTTTTTTCAATTTCCATAAAATTTAATTTGAATTTCTCATTGATGACAAAATAGAAAAATACGATTTGCCCTCTTTATATGAAAATATAAAAAAATGGATTTTTTTTTTCAAAATCTAAAACTTTGGCTCTCCGTATGAATATTCATTGGGTTTTAGACCTTTCTCAATCTCTAATTATTTGGGCATTGCTGAAGAGCTCCTTGTGCGACTAATTATCTTCCGTTTATGAACCACGACTTAATTCGCCACACATTCTTTCATCGTATTTGAGAAGAAAAATGATTGATTGGGTTTAGACCTTCCTCAATCTCCGATTATATGAACGTTGATGTAGAGCTCCCTGTTTGAATAATCGTCTTCTGCCTAAAAGATATCCAACACATTTAACCTAATTCCTCGCCCCCGTGCCATCGAAAACCTTTTCAAAAAGAACATTGTTTAGTCCATTCTAATGAGAATATAAACAAACACTTTAAGTCTCTGATTGCGAGCACAAGCAACATTTAACTATTAGAATGTGATTTAAACACTTTTTCATTAAAACACACCAACAAACAAATCGTAGCCCCGAACTACGAAGCTTTGACTTCCTCATTGTACCAGAGGATACGTAAGAGTGAGACCCACAATCTCGCAAAGCACCCTAATAAAAAAAAATTGCGACCCCTTTTCTTTTCTCTTTTGTACATTTTGTCATTCAAAGAAAACAATTAACATAAACTAACATTCAATCACAAATTTAACTAAAAGGTTCCTGTTGAGTACAACGGGTGTGAGGGGTGTTAATATCTTTCCCTTGCGTAATCGACTCCCAAACCCGAATTTGGTTGCGACGACCATTTTCTTTTTTTCTTAAGGGTTTTATCGATATTTTCCCTTTCCTTTTTGGAATAAATAAAGTTCGATAAAGACTCTATTCAAATCCTTTTTTCCGCGACCATCACGAAGGATCGTATTTTTCGAGATGCGGCAGTGTCATACTTGTTTTTAATTGGCCATAATTTATCCCTCTTGTTTTTAATTGGTCGCTATTTTTCATTATGATTTGTCTTTCTTTTATGTTAACCTGAAAATTAGTATAAATAGGAGTCCAATTTCACAAGAAAAAACACTAGAAACCCCTTAAACAAGACAAACTCAAACATAAACCTTTCTCACATTTTTGGTCAACACAATATTATTATTGACTCAAAAAAATCCCTCCACGACGACGTAAGCGCCGCCATGCCGCGACGTCCATCTTCCTCCGACCAGCCTCCTTCTCCCTTTATGGTCCCTTTTTGCTTTTCTGTTTGTTTTCTCTTTCCTTTGTATAAATGATTTACTATTTGTTTTGAAGGTGGTATGAAAAATAAATGAGAATACGAGTTTATTACCTCTCTCTCTCTCTCTCTCTCTCTCTCTCTCTCTCTCTCTCTCTCTCTCTCTCTCTCTCTCTCTCTCTCTCTCTCTCTCTCTCTCTCTCTCTCTCTCTCTCTCTCTCTCTCTCTCTCTCTCTCTCTCTCTCTCTCTCTCTCTCTCTCTCTCTCTCTCTCTCTCTCTCTCTCTCTCTCTCTCTCTCTCTCTCTCTCTCTAATGTTGTTGTTTTTTAACACATAAAAAATCGTACACCAATAGCTAGATCAACTTTGTGTTTTTTTTATTTATCATTTTTATTATTTGGAATTAGTATAGATTTAAAGGCTATTAATATCTCATGATTAAAATGATAAGAAATCTGCAGAGTTTATGTTTATTTTATGTTTCTGTTTAATGTGTTAAAATATATAATACGAAGTTATACCAATGATGATGGTTGTCACTTAGTTGCCGTAGCTCACGTGATAACATAACGTTACATAGTCAATTCTACTTCTAATAGTCATAATTGAGTAGCTTATTATTATTATTATTATTATTATTATTATTATTATTATTATTATTATTATTATTATTATTATTATTATTATTATTATTATTATTATTATTATTATTAACTTAAATACCAAAATCAATAAATCCAATTATTTTCATAATTATAATCAAATCTTTTTCACAATTAAAATTTAAAACATTTTTCACAATAAAACTCGGATAAAAAAGGATCTATTAGATGTATATCCATGTGATCCCCGAATGTTCAATCAAATTGAATTCAATCAGTTCCTTCATCGATGAAAAAGGATCTATTGGATGTATATCCTTGTGATCTTCTTGTACTTGGATACAAGTTGTATAGCTTGCCTTTCGAGTGTTTGTCATATGTAAGGAACTCTGACTCGATTCTCATCAAACCTCTTTTTCATAATAAAATCAAATGAAAAAGGATCTATTGGATGAATATCCTTGTGATCCTCGAGTATTTGGATTCAAGTTGTATAACTTGCCTTTCGAATACTCGCCATTCCCCTAAAAACAACGACAACCAATTAAACCTATTTTTTCCCAAGCACGAATACAAACTTTTTCAAAAATGAACAGTGTTTTCTCCATTCTAATGCGACAAATAAGAAAACGTTTCATTATGTCCATACGCGACGGACAAGCAACGCTTAATCTCTCGAATGCGGCCTAAACCTCGTTTACTAAAATAAACTAACAAACAATCATTTTTCACCCATAACTACTTAGTTTTGAGTTCCCCACCGCAACTGGGGATACGTAGGAGCAAGATTCAGAGTCTTGTCAAGCACCCTAATAAAAAATTTATTTTTGTCCCTTTTTATTTACTTTCAAACTTTCAATAATCATAAGAAAACAAATAACATTAAGCGAACACTTATAATCGTAAAACTAACTAAATGATTCTCGTTGGATAAAACGGATGTGCGGGGTGCTAATACCTTCCCCGCACATAACTGTATTCACATCTTCCTAAGTGGGTCATGCCTAATCTGAAGATACCTGAACTAGGGCATGACCCACTTAGGAAGATGTGGATACATCAGGCGTGACCCACAAGTAAACCATCCAGATTAGAAGGCTATGTCATCCAAGGAACGCGCCTGAAGGTGGCCTTCGTACAAGCAGAAGCATATGTCATCTGCTATAGTACGATCAATAAACACTAAGAATAACTCTATCGCCTTATTACTTTTGTATGGGGAAAATGCGCAAGCACATGGCCAGTTCTCAGTGTAGTCCATGACAGGTTGCCATCCAGATATGCAAGGAAATTGAGAGAAGATCCACTCTTGAAAATGGTTCAGATAAAGTTTTAGTAAAAAGTGTAACACAAGCGTTCTGAAAATATTAGTAACAATAAAGAATGCAAATAAATTATTGTAAACAGTGTGCAACTTCCAGTCATTTGTCTTGTCTTCCAAAGACAAGCTTCACCTAGTTTGGAGTACAGTTAAACCAAACATGCGGCCCTTAGTTGTACTCGTGGATCTGTTGTAAGTCGATGAAGTATGTTAGGTAGACAACATCAATGTATGTTAGATTTTTATCCATAAATATTGTCGTGTTAACCAAGTATATGAAGTATAACCTCAATGTACATTGTATGTGAAACAAACTTTGCTCGTCATCACCTTCGGCCTCCACTGCCGTAGCCAAGTGGTATTTGTACAGTTTCGTCAGGTATGAAAATCGGGCATGAACACCTCTCGTGGCATCAAGCTCCTGTTAGGCCTCGCTTGGGTTAACTCCCAAATAGTTTACCATCAATTCAAGTGCCTCTAATTTGTTGATTCGGGAATGTTTTATTAATCTTAACCTAATAGGAAGATGCATGAGGAATGAGACATCATGAAGGGTGATGGAAATCTCACCTTGAGGGATGACGAAAGATGATGTCTCCTTGTTCCATCTCTCCACAAAAGCTGCAAACATGCCATGGTTAATGGTCATGTATTTAGTGGTGCAAAAACCTTCCATCCCAGAGTAATGAACTACATCTTGAAACCATGTGTCTACATTATATTCCATGTTTAAAATATTCTCGTCATTGTTTACAGATTTTAGAATTTCACACTCTAGTAAAAATAAATATATCAATATTAATCACAACTCAATTAGTATGAAACAAATGTAAGATATCTGTAAAATAGGAAAGGAAAAAAATCCAGAAAAATCTGGAGATGCATCTCCGTAAAATAGCAAAGGAAAAAAAATCTTGAAAAAATCGTTTATGTATATCTATAGTGTTATATTTGTGAGAGTCCTAAACAAAGGTAGCTCGGGCGTCCTCACCAAAGAGTGGTATCTCCTAGGAGACATCCTCATAGAATATAGGGCTCTCCCTTGAAACTGGTGAAATGTATAATGCATTTATCTCCCATTAGTTAGAAGAGAATGAGTTTGCCACGGTTCCCTTGAGAACACGAGGTCAATAACTTCCCCTAGTCATGAGGGGGCGGTTGTTACCCCTACGGGTTTCCTAAATGCTAGGCCCCAAAAGCCTCTATAAATACTTTTCTCCTAGAGGGAGAAAAGATAGAGAGCCTAACTCATACGCTTATACCTAAGCACCCAAATATCTATATAGTCTCTCACCTCACATTAGTAGGTCCTCTAAACCACCACAAAATACCACAATACATGGCTTCTCGTTGTCGTGGGCAAGCCCTAACCACAATTATTTGTTATACACCTCTAAGGACTTTGAGTGGCCCTACCCTTTGCAGGGGTAACATGCGCACCTGTACTTTTTTACCAGTACAATGTCGCCAACCGTGGGACCCTGGTAAAACTAATTCGGGTCATAGCTTCTTCATCACCATCACCCTACTCACTATTTTCCTCCGTTTCTACACCTAGCCACTTTTGGTCATGGTTAACAGGAGAGCTTCAACCCCTGAGCCAGAAGGTACTAGTGGTAGTGGTGATGCGTGTAACACCCTTGTTTTAGTTTTAATATTATTAGTATTATTTTAATATTTTTAATATTATTATTTTTTTAATTATTTGAGTTTTTATATACTTTTATTTAATTAAGTAATTATTATTTAATTATTGGGTGTTTTTTTAAAGAATTAGCTTAAAATTTAAATTAATTAGGAATAATAAAGAATTTATGATTTTGGGGAGAAAACTATAAATTAATTAAAAATAGAGTAATTAAATGAAATTAAAAAAGAAATAAGAGGGAGGTAGTGGAATTAATATAATGTAAGTAGAGAAGAGTGAGAGAAGGGAATGAAAAGTTGGAGAAAAGAGGCAAAGAGTGACAAATTCACTTTTGAGGTTGGGGGGAAGGGGTATTCATATATGGGTGGCTAAAGAGATGGATAATGAGTGTTCTTTACCCTTCTGCCTTCTCCATTTTTCTTTATCTATAATTGATGTTTTTGGCTAAAGATGGTTTGATTTGTTAACTTTGACCCGATAACCTTCCAGATGCCTTTTGATATGGTGGAATTGATTGATTGAATAATGGTTGTGCCCTACGATAAGGCGAGCATATATGAATTTGTATGTTTTTCTTTTGAGTCATATTAGTCTTAGTTAATCTGTATTGAGACGACTTAAAGTCAAATAGGCGAGGCGAGTTTAGATCTATTCAATATGGAAAGAATTCAGAGAGTCGAAAAAATTGAGAAAAAGTCGAAAAATCGAAAAAGTCGAAATGTCAGAAAATCGGCTCGGCTCGGTAGCGGTGGCTCAGCGGAGGTAGCTCGGTAGCGGTGGCTCGAAGGTGGCTCGGTTCAGCTTGGTGATGGCGGTTAATTTTTGAAGTAAAACTAAAAATTGTATAATTTGAGTTTCATGACTCCAATTGAGGCACGGTTTGAAGCGTTGGAAAACTAAGATGAACATTTTTCTTAAGGAAATAAATTCATTATGCATATATGTGTTGATATTTGGATGATTTGATATGTTAGAGTTGAAAGTAAATAATAATGTGTTGTATTGAGTTGTCTGATAGGTAATGAGTTGACCTTGTTGATTGTGAGGGTTGTAGAATATTATTGTTACCCTGTGGATGAATAATGTTGATCATGTATGATAATTTTCTTACCATGTTAGTGAGCATATTTGAGTAAAAATATGTTTACTCTGTTGACGAGTATTGTTGACCATACATGTTAATATGTTTCCTCGTTGGTGAGTAATGTTGAATAAATATATAATTATATGCATGTTGTTGAGTTGTAATTATATGTTGGTTAACTTTTGAAGTAAAACTAACAATTGCATAATTTGAGTTTCGTGACTCCGATTGAGGCGCAATTTGAAGCGTTGGAAAGGTAAGACGAAGATTTTTCTTAGGGAAATAAATTCATTATGCATATATGTGTGATATTTGGGTGATTTAATATTTTAGAGTTGAAAATAAATAATAATGTGTTGTATTGAGTTGTCTGATAGGTTATGAGTTGACCCTGTTGATTGAGAAGGTTGTAGAATATTGTTGTTATCTTGTTGATAAGTAATGTTGAGTATGTATGATAATTTTCTTACCATGTTAATGAGCATATTTGAGTAAAAATATGTTTACTCTGTTGATAAGTATTGTTGAGCACATATGTTAATATGTTTCCCCGTTGGTGAGTAATATTGAATAAATATATAATTGTATGTATGTGGTTGAGTTATAATTAAATATATATTATTGAGATGAGTAGTTCAGATGAGGAACTACAGTGGTGGCCTGATATTGGCATAGTTGTGGGTTCATATGAGGAACCGTAGTTGAGTAGTATATTGGTATTGTTTGTTGCATTTCATGCATCATGTATGTTGGAGATAAATGCACGGACTTTGATTTAGAGACAAATTTCTAATTTAGAAGTGGGTACCAGTGATGATTCTGGGACTTCGGTCTAACAAGGTGGTCTCAAATTCATTGGTGGAATCGTTGGTTCATATGAGGAACCAGAGACGGGTCTCAGATTCATTGGTGGAATCAATGGTTCAGATGAGGAACCGGAGACGTGGATTATGTGGACGCCTTGGGGAACTTACTGCTACAAAGTCATATCGTTCGGCCTGAAAAATGCAGAGGCAACATATCAACGCGCCATGGTAACCCTCTTCCACGACATGATTCATGAAGAGATTGAGGTTTATGTGGACGACATGATTGCCAAATCCAGAACTGAAGAATATCACTTGGTGAACCTGAGAAAATTGTTTGTCAGACTACGAAAGTTTAAACTGTGTCGGAATCCGGCTGAATGTACTTTTGGGCTCTGACCCGGTAAACTGTTGGGTTTCATAGTCAACCAGAAAGGTATTAAGGTTGATCCCGACAAAGTTCGAGCCATCCAAGAAATGCCAGCTCCCCGAACAGAAAAAGAAGTCAGAGGATTCCTTGGGCGACTTAATTACATCTCTAGATTCATATCACAATTGACGGCTACCTGCGAACCGATATTCAAACTGTTGAGAAAAAACCAATCGATTGTGTGGAACAACGATTTCCAAGCGGCATTCGATAAAATAAAAAATTACTTGCAAGAACCACCAATCTTGATACCACCGGTTCCTGGTAGGCCTCTCATTATGTACCTCATAGTACTCGATGAATCTATGGGTTGCGTTTTAGGTCAACACGACGACACAGGCAAGAAAGAACATGCCATCTACTATCTCA
Source organism: Lathyrus oleraceus (assembly GCF_024323335.1). Taxonomy (NCBI): domain Eukaryota; kingdom Viridiplantae; phylum Streptophyta; class Magnoliopsida; order Fabales; family Fabaceae; genus Lathyrus; species Lathyrus oleraceus. Next base: position 184,092,157 of record NC_066581.1, read on the forward strand.
GCAAGAAATTCACTGAATGTGAGACTCGATACTCACTTTTGGAGAAAACTTGTTGTGCTTTGACTTGGGTTGCTCGACGCCTGAGGCAATGTATGATTTATCATACTACTTTATTAATATCCAAGATGGATCCAATAAAGTATATATTCGAAAAGCCTGTTGTTACTGGTAGAATTGCCCGGTGGCAAATGTTGTTAACTGAATATGATATACAGTATGTGACCTAGAAAGCAATAAAAGGAAGTGTTCTATCTAACTACCTTTCTCACCTACCTGTCAAAGGTTATCAACCGTTGAGGTTTGACTTTCCAAACAAAGACATCATGTTTATCAGAGACTTCACTATGGCAGGCTTCGAAGCAGGCCCCGAACCAGGATCTCGATGGATGCTCGTGTTCGACGGTGCTTCTAATGCTCGAGGTCATGGTATATGTGTTGTTATCACTTTTCCAACTGGTTTCCACCTTCCATTTACCACTAGATTATGTTTTGATTGCACCAATAATATGGCAGAATATGAAGCATGTATCTAAGGTTTAAAGGTGGCGATCGACCTAAGGATCAAGCTTCTTGAGGTATACAGTGATTCAGCTCTGGTAATCAGTCAGGTGAAAGGCGGTTGAGAGACTCGGGATAGCAAGTTGATACATTATAAAGAGCATATCAAAAAACTAATACCCTATTTTTATGAAATCTCTTTTCATCATATTTATAGGGAAGAAAATCAGTTAGCAGACGCTCTAGCCACGTTGCAATCTATGTTCAAAGTCAAATGGAAGAATCAAGCACCATCCATCCAGATTGACCACTTAGATGAACCAGCACATTGTCTAGCAATCGAGGTCGATCCTGATGATAAGCCTTGGTTCTACGACATAAAGACATTTATGGAGAAACGACAATATCTTGAGGGTATATCCATTACCGATAAGAAGGCTTTGAGAAAACTCTCTTCCAAGTTCTTCCTAAACGGTGATGTGTTATACAAAAGGAATTCTGATTCTGTACTACTCAGATGCGTGGATATACACGAAGCTAGTACAATCATAGAGTCAATACATGAAGGCTGCAAGGGTGTACACGCGAAGGGTCCTACTATGGCTAAGAAGATCCTTCGGGTTGGGTATTATTGAACGACGATGGAGACTGATTGTTATAACTTTGTTAGGAGATGTCACAAGTGCCAAATATATGGTGACAAGATATTTGTGCCACCAACTCCGTTGATTGTTCTGACTTCTCCATAGCCTTTTTCTATGTGGGGCATCGATATGATTGGGATGATAGAGCCCAAAGCTTCCAATGGACATCGATTCATCCTAGTCGCCATCGATTACTTCACAAAATGGGTTAAAGTTGCTTCATATGCTAATGTCACTCAATAGGTGGTTACCCGGTTTGTCAAGAAAGAGATAATCTGCCGCTATGGGATATCTAGCAAGATCATCACTTACAATGCCATTAACCTCAACAACAATATGATGAAGGAATTGTGCGAAGAATTTAAGATTGAGCACCACAACTCTTCACCATACCGGCCCAAGATGAACGACGTCGTAGAAGCAGCTAACAAGAATATCAAGAGAATCGTCTAGAAAATGGTCAAGACATATAAGGACTGGCATGAGATATTGCCATTCGCTCTACACGGTTACAGAACCTCGATCCGCACATCCACTTGGGCAACTACATACTCATTGGTATATGGGATGGAGGTTGTGCTACCGATTGAAGTCGAGATTCCTTCACTTAGAGTCATCATGAAAGCTGACCTTGATGAAGCTGAATGGGTTCAATCACGGTATGACCAACTGAATCTGATCGAAGAAAAGCGTTTGACGATCGTCTGTCATGGTCAGCTATACCAAAGACGTCTCAAACGGGCTTTTGACAAGAAGGTTCTTCCTCGTGAGCACCGCGCCGGGGAACTCATGCTCAAAAGGTATTCTTCTATTCACTCAGACCCGCAAGGCAAATGGACTCCCAACTATGAGGGACCTTTCATCGTTAAAAAGGCCTTCTCAGGTGGGTCTCTAATCCTCACAACAATCTATGGTAGACTAAGGCCTATGTTGTAATCAATGGAGAAAAATATACAAAATATTTCCCATTGCCATTTCATTTATTTTTCAATTTTTTGCAACACCCTCATCAAAGGTGTCTGCGTCCTTGTACGCCCTATATGTACAATTCTACATCAATAAAATTCAGTGATTCCATCAAAAAATCTCTTCTGTGTTTTGTATGCAAAATAATTGACTTGCCTTACTCACATAATGCTTTAAAATTTCGGGAAATAATAAAAGTTACACCAAAGAGAAACCATTTTCATTATTGTTAAGACCCGATAAACGTGAAGGATGACCGGTGACTCAAAAATGGGTTTCTTAGATACCTGTGACATCTAATCGGCTAGTATACCACGTTGGTTCCAACTTTTCAGTGTTCCTCAACAGGCAAAGATTCCTTGACAACAGTATTGGTATCACCTAAGTTCTGCAACAATTATCTTCAATGACGAGTCAGAGTTCCCACCATAATAAAGACTCATCCCCACAAATGACAAATAAGCAAACAAACATGCATCATAAAAGACAAACATACATCATGCACTACATTTAGCATCTTCACCATGACACCTTGTGTAAACACCCAAAGTCTGGGATAAATTCAACCATTTGTCCAAGCAAATTTCGGGTACGTCGGTATTTAATCACCTTCCATCTTGAATACTTGAAAAGCTCCCGTAATTCTTATATTCAGGTTCAAGAAGATTAAATAGGGGAAGTTGTTGTACCCCAAAATTTGCCCTCCTCTTTTTCAAATTATCCGTACAACTCCTTGGTCAGGAGATCACTTGCATACATTCATAATTCATCCCCATGCATCATTCATCATGGATTCAAAAACTTGGGCTTGTGAAGCTAGGGTTTTTGTGGATATCAAGGCTCAAAATCATGGTCTGACCATGTCATCAAGCATAGAGATGTAAAACCCTAATGCAGGTTTACACACTGGAAGGTTGATGGTTGGAGCATATGGCTTGATTCAAGAAACTTGCTTGAGGGGTAAGCCTCGGGGAAACCCTAATCAGGGAGATGGGGAATCAGTTGGATTTGGTGGCCTGATTGTGCATCCATGACCCCCAATCTTCACCTATCATCAATATACTTGGTCCAACCCTACTTTGGTCTTCTATGGGCATTGGTCTTAGTCTCAAGGTCATGTTGTTGGTCATGGGATTGTGGATACATCTATGGTCTTGGTCATCTAAACAACAAAACTTCTTGTGTCACAAGCCAATTGCTAATCATTCCCATTGATTCATGGATATTACATTCAAACCCTAATCTTATGCACTCATTTCATGGCCTTGTTAACATATTTTAACAGTCAAGTCATGTTCTTTTCAAAGTGAAGCATTCAAGTCATAAATAAACTAATTGTAAAACCAATTTCAAACCATGTTTCAAACCATTTCAATCCATTTCACATCATTTTTAAAACCATTCCATTTGATTCTACATAAGAAAATACAAGTCTTGACATTTTTGACTAATTGTTCACTTTGGTCAACAGTTGACTTTTTTGTCAACTTTGACCAAAGTCAACCCAAAATCCAAAAACCCTAAAATTCATCATAACCATTATTTCATTGTCCATTTACAAACAAAATACAAAGAAAATGCAATTTTGACCATTTTGTTGACTATGGTCAACAATTGACTTTTTGGTCAACTTTGACCAAAGTCAACTCTCACTTGCTCTTGATCATCCAAACTTGGCATGACATTTTGCTGTAATGAGTCATCCAATCTTCATATTTGTTGGTGGTTTTTCTTGATTACTTCCATTACAAGTAAGTCACATTGTACAAACCATGTTGTCTTGACATTTTGGAACCAATGACCATTGGCCTTGGTTTGTCCCTAATTGATTTCCAAGGAGGGCTCTAACAGCACAACATTGTCACTCATGGATCTAACAAAAAAAATACAACGAGCCAAAGAAATCGAATACATGGCTTAACTATTGAAGGATCCATGGCACAACAATGCTAGCCTTGTTGCTGCAACAATCAAGCCAAATCATGCAGCACACCTGAGCCAAACCTAGCAGCAGCACCATAACCTGACCATTATAACATTCCCACATGCATTTGGCCTTGATTTTATGATGATGGAGATGGCTCATGGAAAGCTGCAGCATAAGACACATCCCTGCAGAAACAGTCCAACATAACCAAACTCAGTCATGACATGTCAAAACCATTAAGAGACATCACATCCAAATTGGTTAGCATCATGTTCAAGAAGTTCAACATTGCATAACAAACAACACGACACTAAACATACCTCAAGCTTCACAAACCATTTAAGACCTGTTTTACCTTGCTCACATCAATGACAGCCAAGCCATCAAGCATGTCATTCCACCTGCATGAGGTAGCTTGTGACACATGTCAATAACTTACACCAAATCCTGCAACAGGCCTACAACGGACATTCAGCAAGCTTGGAGTTGGACAGGTTGTCCATTGGGCGCTCTACACTTGGTTTAACTGAGTAAGTAAGCCAATATCAAATGGTGAAGTTGCAACCAAACCTTGATGCCATACACCACATATTTGAAGTCATCGGCTACATGACATGCCCAACATGACCATAAAACCTGCATCAGAACAACAACCTGCCCAAAAGGAATCAAAACAACTGAAGTACATGGCATTGGAAACCTAAACATGTTGACTTACTTTCAACAGCAAACAACAATATTGGAAGCAAAAATAGACCAAGTCATCAACAAGCCATACCAACAATCAGGTTGCAGTGCAAACAAATCAATCTGCAAGGTATCAGCTGCAGTTGAAGCATCAATGCACCATGACACTACCTTACTGCATTAATCCAGATGGAGCCTTGCAAACCAGTCATGACCTGCTACAAATATGACAACCATGGTCATTAGTACATGTTACAAGACCATAAATGCCTACTGCTACCACATCCATGTGCTACAATGTGAAAATCACATACCAAGTACAAAATCACATTGAGGATAGCCACTGAATGCAGACTCAGCTATGTAATACTTAAAGCAAAACCAAGGAATACCTTACCTGCTGCAGGAACATTGGCTAGGTTAGAGTTTGGGACAGCACACCACATCTATCATCATTCCAATAGTTCAGTGAGACAATGGAACATAAGGAGAAGTCCAGACTGTGAAACTCCATACCATTGTCTTGACCTATAGTGGAACCATCAAGCTCATGATGTCATCATCATCAACAACATCCATGAGGCAGCTGCATTGTGGAGCCAATGTCTTGCTTCACACGACTTGCTCCTGCTTCACCTGTGACTGCACACCAGCTGCAATTTCCACAATCAAAATCCTTCAATGGCCATGCACTTCAACAAGGGTTATCATGAGTAAAAAGGCCAAGTAAGCATTCCCCTGTACAACAGGACATAACCAATCCATGCCAACTCTAGCACATGGTTTTTACCTTGCATTTTAATAAGAAGTCAAACCATGCTTAGCCATTCACCTGCTGAACTGAAATATGATCCAACATGGCATTGCAAGACCAAGTGAGCAGCAGCATTACACCTTCATCACAGTGTGCACACCTCAAAGCCAAACAGTTTCCAAGCTTGCATCACAGGCTACAATGGCTAGACCTTAGTTTGAACATGATAGGCCAAGTTCATGTTGCAGCAAGAGAAACAAGTGAGGGCAATGAATTGAGTGCAAACAGTGGGATTAAAACTTATGAAGCATTGAACCAAAGCATGAGCAAAGGATCACATTCATCATTTCAAAGTATAAACCAAAGCACACTTGCATTTAACAGTTACCAGTTCAGCAGGTTGCCTTTGATCCAATGACCTCATCACCTAATTCTAATGTTACCTACAGCAGCCAGTCTATGTACCAAAGCCATTAACATTCACCTATCAAGCTATGCATCATTTCAAAATAAAAGTAAAGTCACTTAAGTCCAACCTGCAACATGGATAGCAGATCAACAAAATCATTTCAACATAACTTCAATCTCATCCTAACCTGCAATAGCCAGTCTAATTTCATTTCACTCATTCACTAATCAACTCAAGCTAACATAACTAACTGAGTTTATCATTCACTAACCAACTGAGTTTTTAGTTAACTCAGTGAGTCAGGTCCAACTAACTCCTAACCACATTTAACCAACTCCATACCTAAATCCAAAGCTAACAAGTTCCAAGCCTAGCCTCTATTTAAGAGATCCATCACTCACATTTTCAGAACCCTTGCAATTTTGCTTGAACCTGTGTACTCTCTCTATTGCAATCTCTCCCCTCACCCTACTCAAAGCTCTTTTCTCTCCTAGAAGCCATTGAAGCTTCACATCGAAGCTTCAATTTCGCTTGAGCTAAGCCACTGCATCCTTACTTTCACTTTTCTAGTTCAGAAGAAGAAGAAGAAGGAGACGAAGGAGGAAGAAGAAGAAAGAATCAAGCTCAAGAACTCACCGGTGGATTTTTCGATCATCTTCTCCGGTATGTCATTTCCTATTTCGTGTCATTTTGTTTCTTTGAGCTCGCCAGGAGGTAGTATCTAGGGTAGGAAGTAGAAGCCCCATAGTGTGAAGGTTTGATTCGCATCGTGCACCATTTAATTTGACTTGTAGATAGCTAGGGTTCTTCCACTTAACCGTGTGATTCAACTGATATAAAGATGGTTTCCCAATTCCATTTCCATATTCAGGATTAGCTTGTCATTATGCATCCCTTGGTGGTAATGTGAAGTGGTTAATCGGTATCGGCACTGGCGACGAACGTTGGTGCGGTGAGCCAAAGTGACCAGAGGTGAGAACGAGCGCGCGCATGAAGAAGAGTTTGAATTCTATTGACTTGGACAAGTCAACATAAGAGAGTTTTGGGCTCAGTCTTGGTTAGGCCCATGGAATTACTTGCCACACACCGTGTATCACTGATACACCCGCCACTGGCCATTAGAAGAAGTAGAACCGGGCTTAGTCAAGCCCATTAACCTTTTTTGCTAATTCACCCTGTATTACTAGTATGCACCCCATGGAAATGTTTGAGATGTGGCATTGGGCTCAGACGTATTCCATGCCTGTTTTTTTTCACACGCCACCTTTTTTTGGACATTGCTTCCTGCACCAAAAAATTGCATTGGGCTCATCCTGCAGCCCATAGCCAAATGCAGTGTATACCTCATTTTCCATTTCACACCTCTTGATTCAATTATTTTTTCTTTTATTTTCTTAATTGTTTTTTTTACAATCTAATTAGGTTAATTAGCAAAATATTAGTTTAATTAGGTTAGTAATTGTTGATTAGGGATAAAATCTTGACGTTTAGGACATTAGAATTTAATCAGGATTCAATTAGAATTTTCATTAGAGTTTAATTAGGATTTTTCCTTAGAATTTTAATTAGCAATTTTGATTAGGTTTAATTAGAAACAATTAGGCTTTGATTCAATTTAGAATTACCTCATTCTCAACATTAGGTTAGGATCCACATTAGGATTTAATCAACTTTAGACCATAGAATTTGACATATTTTGCAAATGACCGACCATTTTGCCCTTATGGGTTTATTTTTGTTATTTTAGTGATAGAATGACATGATCCCATTAGAACTAGAATTCGACATTAGGATTTAACCATTTTTCTTACAATTGGAGATACATTTTAGGACTTATACCTAGGACTTTTAATCGTGATTTTGACCAATATGTACATGCTCCCTTAGGACTTCTAATTTAGAATTTTCAATCAATTTTAATAAATCAATGCATGATCCCTTAGGATAGTTTCTAACAATTACTAACTTTGATTAGATCCAAACCTAGTTCTCTAAAAACAAAACAAAACTCATGGTTAAATTCATCAAAAGCAATTTTGATCAATTAAATCCTTTGAACTTGTATAATCCCACGGTCTAGATTGAGTGACCAAAAGACCCTTGGTCACTTAAATAAGACTTTTCTTCTAAGTTGTGGAGCTCAAGGCCTCAAGACAAGATCTTCAATCAAGGCATCCTCAGTCATACCAAGCAACGAATTATTCAAGCAATCAAAGGTGGCATCTTCAAGAACTTATTAAACCAAAGTTAGAAGAGTGTGACACGAGCCTTAAGCAATAGAGAAGGAGTGGGCCTGGAGTATTCCTACCCCCATTCTGAGTATCTTTGGGTATGGAACGTATGACCCAACGCTCATCGTATTCACCTTTATTCATAGACTTTAGCACAATTCTAATCATACGATTGACAAGTCTCTCTCTCTCTCTCTTCACAAAACAATACAACAAGAAAGGCCTACATCAACAACTTATCAATCATGAATCAAATTGTACGATACGAGCCTTAAGCAATAGAGAAAGAGTGGGACTGGAGTATTCCTACCCCCATTCTGAGTATCTTTGGGTATGAGATGAATGACCCAACGCTCATCGTATTCACCTCTATTCATAGACTTTAGTGCAATTCGAATCGAACGATTGATAAAGTCTTCATCAATGCAAGAAATAACTACAAAGATTCTCCTCTCTCCACTTGAAAGTTAAGACGAGAGTTACATGCCACGAGCCTTAAGAGGTAAAGAAGGAATGAGACTGGAGCTTTTCTACACTCATTTTGGATATCTTTGGGTATGGGACGTATGACCCAACACTTATCGTATCCACCTTTATTCATAGACTTTAGTGTGATTCTTATTCTACAACTATCAAGTTTGTTCATCCTCCATTCTAATCAATCATTCTATCATCTCTTTTGCCTCCATCATCTTGTTTTCAGCCCTAGTGGGCTGAACTACGAAAGATCTGATTTCCTTATTGCACTATAAGGATACATAGGCAGGAGAATCCAGTTTCTTCGCGAGCTATCTTATCTATATCTTATTTATCAATTTACCTCACCCATTTATCACTCAATCATTCTACCAATACCATATTTTTGAGATCAATCATACTTCTCCTTGGACTCCTTGTCTATCCTTTTAGGACGATGTCATACCCAAAATTTGCCCGTTCATATTACAAGGCATTTTTCAAGGCACTTCAACTTATGTTTCAAGGCATTGACCTTAAAGGAACAAAAGCCCAGCTCACAACAGACCCAATCCAGAAAAAGGCCCAAACTAGCTTGCTCGCTAGGGGAGCAACTCCTTCGCCTAGCGAAGCTTGCGAATACCAGAATTATTGGATTTCATTCTGAGCCCATTAGGTCACAGATGGCCTGCTCGCTAGGCGAGCAGCTCCTTCGCCTAGCGAAGCTTGCGATATATCAGAATTTTCGGGCTTCATTCTGAGCCCATTAGGTCACCACAATCACTATAAATACCGACACTTCAGTCACGAAAATGGGAGAGGAGGACGGAAAGAAACCCTGGCATGGAAACCCTGGAGACTAACTCAGAGAATTCCGAGTAAAGAAACCCTGAAGGCCGCTCATCCGCACCGAAGTTGCCTCCGCCCAACTCCATCCGATACCAAGAGTGGTCAGTCCCTTCAACATCGCAGCTCAGTTGCAAACAGGTTTGCGCATCACTACTGTTTTATGCTTTGAATCGGTAATCTCTACATACATAAGGCATCATGATTAAATTTTCGGATATGTAATTTGATTTCACACATGAATTTAAGTATGCCTGAATATCCTGAATGTTTGTCCATGTTATTCCTGTAATTAAATGCCATAAAGTTCAGGGTTCCGGAGATCATGCTGCTATCAAACTCAAAACCCGTAGCAGCTCGCTAGCACATCGCTAAGCGAGCCTGTAGCGAGCACTCGCTAAGCCTTCGCTAGGCGAAGCAGGAGCGAACGGGGCAGTGGCTGTTTTGTTTCTTTTCTGTTCTGCCTTATGTTTATCTAATCGAGATCTATTGTAATTCTGCATTATTTGGCCTGACCTTATGACTGTTGTGTTTATTTTATGGTGCAATTTTCAATTGCACTTTATCTCGATGTTTTAACCCGTGTGCTGAAATGTGTAAAGGCTTACACATTCCCGAAGAAATGGCCGGATAAGTATTCCACTTTATTTGTGGGATACCCTTATGGAGATGGATTCTGAATTACTTAATTTTAATGTGGAGATACATCCTAAATTATCTAGCTGATTTTAATGTATTGATTTCATCAATTTTAATGTGGACCTAATTACTTAATCGATTACGGCTATCTAATTAATTGTAAAACTTTGCCTTTAAATATGTGATCTTGGACCTCTCTTTGTTACCCTACGATTATTACGGTATTATGGTCATGTCCCGCGAATGTGGGGATGCACTTAGCAAAGACCCTTCGGTTAAATCATCATAGTCCCTCGAATGTTGCCTTTGTCCCTCGATGACCCTTCGGTGTAGCCTACGGTTAAATGATGATAGTCCCTTCGAATGCTAAGGTATCCTCACAAATGTTACCTTCAATGACCAATCAATGACCCTACGATGACCCTTTTACATCCAAAGGATAAAACTACTTACTTCTCAATAGTAAGGACAGTTTTACCCTCATAAGGATAGGAAATGCCCATAAAGACCTTGGGTAGGTATAACTCCTAAATGCTTGCTCACAACTAAAACTACTTTTCACACCTCACACTTTTCACACCTCACACTTTTCAAAACCTCCATTAGAAAATCACCACTTGGCATACATTCGTACTAGAATCATTGTCAAGTTATATTTTTCTAAATAACTTTCAAAACTAAACGAGATAACCATTTTGTATACATTCATACAAGAATCATTACAAAGTTAAATTCTCTTTTCAAAACATTTTCTAAACGATTCACGAACATTTTTTCAGACAAGAAAAATAATATAAGTGATCAAGCAATTAAGAGCCCATGGATAACCATGGATATAAAGGGTGCTAACACCTTCCCTTTGTATAATGTACCTCCCGAACCCAAAATCTAAATTAAGGTCTTTCCTGTTCTTTTCCGCCTTTCCTTATTGGATGAAAGAAAAGTCGGTGGCGACTCTTGCTATCCGCGACATTTGCTTTCCAAAGCAAAACACACAAAGTCAGTTCACCGTATGACAGAACTGGCGAATCTGCTGGGGACCCTTAAAAAGAGAGGTTACCTTAAAAACAAGATCACTTATTCAAATTGTCTGATTTACTTTTAAGGGATTGCTTGGGTATTTTTGAGTGAAAGATCCTACACCCGGATCTAGTGTACCTTAGGTAAGTAGCAATAGATCATCGCGACTATCCGGCGTATACTGGAATGGTCAAAATGATGGCTACGGTTAATGTGACACTTTGGATGTCCTGATGTTCCTCATGTTTACTTGAGGAAAAATTTGGCTTCTGCGTGGTGTCATCAAAGCATTAACCAGACCTTTAGAACCCTAATTGACTCATCCTAGCCATTAGAAAGTAGTGAGATAACTGACTTCGGTTCCGACTGAGGTTGGTTGAGACTCGATACTACACTCTTTGAGATTGGACTTTAGGGAAGCTTCGGTCAACCACTTGGTGTTGCACTGAAGTGGACTTAAAGGAAGGTCAATGATTTGAGATCCTTCTAGAACCCGGTTACTATTCTAGGACAGGTTGAACCAACCAAACTTCAGTGGGGAGGGTATTTACCTATGGAACTCATGCAAGCCTTAAAACCTAGGACTGATTGTTCTGTGACTTGTTTGCGCTTGTTGTTTACATAACATCATAACATCATAACATCATGACATCGTGACATTGTACTAACCATTTCAAGGACTTTAAACCTTGAAAACATTTCATACATTGCATAGCATAACATCACATTGCATAACAGGTACTCTAAAGGGATCCGGTTTTCCTCCAAACAGAAAAATGGCCCTCGAACAAGCTGTCAAAGATCTCCAGGCTCAGAATGCTCAATTCCAAGAGATGATCTTGAACTTAGCCCAGGGGCAGGAGGAACTAAAGGCTCTCTTGCTCGAGAAAAAGAAAGACAAGAAACCTGTGAGTTACATTAACCCGGGAAGAAGGCTTAAAGAACAGGCTACAGGAGTCAAGATTAGAATTCCGAAGGATCAAGAAGAGAGGACAGATTCAGAAGATGAGAATGCTGATCCTTTCGACCATGAGGACGACAACGGAGATTATGCAAATGAACAGTACTCTCCAAAATATGATAAGTACAAGTTGCTGGAAGAACGTATGCTAGCTATGGAGGGTCAGAAGGCGCCTGGTCTGGATTTCGAAAGCTTGGGTCTGGTCTCCGACGTGACCATTCCTCGCAAATTCAAGATCCCCACTTTCACTAAGTATGATGGTGCATCTTGTCCTCAGATGCATCTGAGAGCTTATGTGAGAAAGATTCAGCCGTATACCACTGATAGGAAACTATGGATCCATTTCTTCCAAGAGAGTCTGTCTGGCACACAGTTAGAATGGTACTATCAGCTCGAGAGCTCTGACGTCCACACCTGGACTGACTTAGCGACAGCTTTCTACAAGCACTACCAGTATAATTCCGAATTAGCGCCTACTCGGCTACAGTTGCAAAATATGACTATGGGCTCTAAAGAAAGATTCAAAGAATATGCTCAAAAATGGAGAGATTTGGCTGGCAGAGTCAAACCCCCTATGACTGATCGAGAATTAGTGGACATGTTCATGAGTACACTGACTGGACCATTCTACAGCCATCTATTGAGAAGTTCCTCATCAGGTTTCACTGAACTTATATTAACAGGTGAACATGTTGAACGCGGTATTCGAAGTGGAAAGATACAGGCGGCTACCTCTGATCCTCCGGAGACTCCTAATGACATCACTGTCCCTCTGCCTGACCATGACGAGACTGTCAATGCTGTGGAAGATGCTGCTAACGATTGTGACTTGGATAGTTGGATTTTCCTAACAATTGGTGACGGACTCAGTAATTGGAAGGCCGAAGGCACTATCCTGATTTCCTTTAGTCAGGAGTAATTGTTATTGCTTATTTTAATGTATCAAATTTGGTTAAATGTTTTGTCATTTTTATAAGCATATTCACATTCAATAAATCAATGGACCTTTTTGCATTCAAATATTGCGCTCCTTATCTTTCTTGTCATTTTTCAAACAAGCTATGCTTTCTTGCACGCACTCACGTAACCATTCGCAGACCCATATCCACTCTGGATCCTGTTGATAATAATTCTACTACTATTCATTATGACTTTGAAAATCCGATCTACCAAGCCGAGGATGGAAGTGAGGAAGATTGTGAAGTACCTGAGAACTTGCTAGACTACTGCAGGAAGAAAGGACTATTCAGCCGCATGAGGCATCAATCGAAATTGTGAATCTGGACCACGTCGCCCGATTTATCTCCCATTTGACTGCTACTGGAAAACCCATCTTCAAATTACCGAGAACAGTCAAGAGATGATGAATGTCAGGAAGACTTTTTGACAAAATCAAGAAGTATCTCCAAGAACCTATAAATCTGATGCCACCAGTTGAAGGAAGACCTCTAATCATGTATTTGACCGTGTTAGAAAATTCAATAGGGTGTGTGTTGGAGCAACATGACGAGTCTGGTCGAAAAGATCATGCAATACACTACCTTAGCAAAAAGGTACCGACTGTGAAACAAGATACTCACAGCTCGAGAAAGCTTGATGTGCTTTGGCGTGGGCTGCTCGCCGACTAAGACAGTATATGTTGAATCATACCACTTTATTGATTTCTAAGATGGATCTTATCAAATATACATTTGGAAAACCTGCTCTCTCCAATTTGAACAACAAGATGATTACTGAACTCTGCACGCAGTTCAAAATGAAACACCATAACTCTTCTCCATACCGGCCAAAGATGAACGGTACCGTGGAAGCTGCTAATAAGAATATTAAGAAAATTATATAAAAGATGACAGTAACATACAAAGACTGGCATGAGATGTTACCATTTGCTCTTCATGGTTATCGCACTTCAGTACGCACTTCGACGGGGGAAACTCCTTTCTCTTTAGTCTACGGAATGGAAGTCGTCTTACCGGTGGAAGTTCAGATTCCCTCTCTAAGAATTATGAAAGAGACAGGTTTAGACGAGGATGAATGGAGTCAAACTCGACTCGATCAGACAAATTGGATCGATGAAAAGAGACTTGCGGCTGTTTGTCATGGGCAGATATATCAGAAGCGCATGACCCAGGCATTTAACAAAAAGGTCAAGAGACGGGTGTATCAAATTGGCGACTTGGTGATTAAGCGTATCATTCTACCACAAAGTGATCCCAGGGGCAAATGGACTCCCACATACGAAGAGCCATTTGTAGTTAAGAAAGTATTCTCTGGTGGAGCCATGATACTTGCTACGATGGATGGTGAAGATTTCCCGCATCCGGTGAACGCATACATAGTTAAAAAATACTACGCATAAAAGAGACCCGCTAGGTCGACGTATCTAGGCAAAAGTAAGGGCATCCCGGCGAACCAAAAAGGGTTCGGGCAAAAATTAGGGATAAACAGATAAAAATGTACACCCGGCAAGTCGAAAACCTGAAAAGGCGGCTTGGGCTGGACTGAAAACCTGAAAAGGCGGTCCAGGCAAAAATTAGGGATTAAAGCGTAAGACTATGTCCCGTTCTCAGACGGCTTCATCCAAGTTCAAGGGACTGAACAAGCCAATCACCTCTATCCGACAGCAGGAGATGAGATGCTTGAAGACATAATGACAGTAGCAGAATTAAAATCGATAGGACTTTTCCTTCATAGCTTTTTCTTTATGTTCTCGACAATTTCCTCTTACTAGGATTTCTGTCTCCCTGTACACGAATTGCCTATTTACAGGCCCTCTTTCAAAGTCGATACAATTTTACTTCCGAAGAAATGCTTTTGTTTTACTTTCTCCGTTTTGTTTGCATAAACGTCCATTGATTTAATTTGAATTGATATATGCATTTGAATACGATTGATGTTTACCGAACAAACATGCATGAAATAGCAATAACAGTTACTGAAAGACTTTAGGGTTGAAGATAAGGTCTAACCATGCTTTCCAACAAGTCCGGTTACAAATCCTGTTCCCCAACAAAAACCAGTTATTTCCCAGAAGAGGTCGGCATCACCAGACAGACGGATCATCTCTTCCATCCCCAGTGGGTATTTCCACCATCAGACAAAAATCAAGTATCCCCCAGCTAAGAAAGGATCATCAATACAAATATCTCCAACCAGAAGACTGAGATTTATTTCCCCAGTAGAGTCCCCTGGAAGAAAGTTTCAGACGCATAGTGCATTCATTACATCATTTCACATCACATACATGCATACAATGTTCGCATTTATTTCAGACGCATAATTCATTCATTACATCATTTCACAGCATACGCGTGCATACAACATTCGCATTTATTTTCGCAAGCATAAAACATCTCATGCATCATGACATGGCATGAAGCTAACTTTATTTTTCAGGTTAATTATCCTCCTGATACAGTCAAAACAAAGGTCCATTCAGACGGACATCTTTATCAATTACATTCAAGATTTAACTACATCCTTCAGATATACTCCATGTCAATGTTCATTCTGACATCCTCCTAACGATGGCATCTATAAGCCCACCTCAGATATTCAGTGCAAATACAACATACAGCAAATATTATCAGATATAGCCTAGTGTACGGTTCGTTCTGATTCAGCTCAACATATGACTCCTTCAACTCAGATGCGATCTAACGTACGGTCCATTCTGACCTTCAACAACTCCAATACGGTCTAACATACGACCCAGTTAGACCTTCAAGTCCTCAGATGCTACCTAGCGTACGGTACATTTCTGAAGTGTAGTCTAGCGTGTGACTACCCACTTTTCGTAATCAGATTCAGCCTAACGGACGGCTCATTCTGCTCAAATACGGTCTAATGTACGACCCAGTTAGACCTTCATCTCCTCAGATGCTATCTAGTGTACGGTACATTTCTGAAGTGTAGTCTAGCGTACGACTACCCTTTTCATCATCAGATTCAGCCTAACGGACGGCTCATTCTGCTCAAATACGGTCTAATGTACGACCCAGTTAGACCTTCATCTCCTCAGATGCTATCTAGTGTACGGTACATTTTTGAAGTGTAGTCTAGCGTACGACTACCCATTTCATCATCAGATTCAGCCTAACGGACGGCCCTTTCTGCTACTCAGATACGATCTAGCATACGATCCATTCTGACCCTTATATCTCAGATACAGCCTAATGGACAACTCATTCCGCCACTTAGATACGATCTAGCGTACGATCCATTCTGATTTTTCATCCCCAGCGAAGTCATCCGCCTAATGAACACCTCACTCTGCTATTCAGATATGGTCTAGCGTATGATCTATTCTGATCCCTTATCCCCAGCAGCGTATAACACACTCTGACTCCCCAGCGAAGTCGACAAGGGAGGACTCATGATACGGTCTAGCGAATGACCCGGTATAACACCCATGTCTTCAGATATCGTCTAAGGTACGACGCACTCTGAAGCTCTCGTCATCAAACTTCCTGGATGGCATCTTTAAGCCCATCTCCATCAAGACCAACTTTCGATTAACAAGCGCAAATTTTTGGGGCATTCTAGTGTTCAATAATCTTCCACCTCCCGACCACGAATGGCGTACACACCATTCTAACTCTCTCGGTTCAAGAATATTAAACAGGGGCAGCTGTCATACCCCAAAATTTGCCCGTTCATATTACAAGGCATTTTTCAAGGCACTTCAACTTATGTTTCAAGGCATTGACCTTAAAGGAACAAAAGCCCAGCTCACAACAGACCCAATCCAGAAAAAGGCCCAAACTAGCTTGCTCGCTAGGCGAGCAACTCCTTCGCCTAGCGAAGCTTGCGAATACCAGAATTATTGGGCTTCATTCTGAGCCCATTAGGTCACAGATGGCCTGCTCGCTAGGCGAGCAGCTCCTTCGCCTAGCGAAGCTTGCGATATATCAGAATTTTCGGGCTTCATTCTGAGCCCATTAGGTCACCACAATCACTATAAATACCGACACTTCAGTCACGAAAATGGGAGAGGAGGACGGAAAGAAACCCTGGCATGGAAACCCTGGAGACTAACTCAGAGAATTCCGAGTAAAGAAACCCTGAAGGCCGCTCATCCGCACCGAAGTTGCCTCCGCCCAACTCCATCCGATACCAAGAGTGGTCAGTCCCTTCAACATCGCAGCTCAGTTGCAAACAGGTTTGCGCATCACTACTGTTTTATGCTTTGAATCGGTAATCTCTACATACATAAGGCATCATGATTAAATTTTCGGATATGTAATTTGATTTCACACATGAATTTAAGTATGCCTGAATATCCTGAATGTTTGTCCATGTTATTCCTGTAATTAAATGCCATAAAGTTCAGGGTTCCGGAGATCATGCTGCTATCAAACTCAAAACCCGTAGCAGCTCGCTAGCACATCGCTAAGCGAGCCTGTAGCGAGCACTCGCTAAGCCTTCGCTAGGCGAAGCAGGAGCGAACGGGGCAGTGGCTGTTTTGTTTCTTTTCTGTTCTGCCTTATGTTTATCTAATCGAGATCTATTGTAATTCTGCATTATTTGGCCTGACCTTATGACTGTTGTGTTTATTTTGTGGTGCAATTTTCAATTGCACTTTATCTCGATGTTCTAACCCGTGTGCTGAAATGTGTAAAGGCTTACACATTCCCGAAGAAACGTCCGGCTAAGTATTCCACTTTATTTGTGGGATACCCTTATGGAGATGGATTCTGAATTACTTAATTTTAATGTGGAGATACATCCTAAATTATCTAGCTGATTTTAATGTATTGATTTCATCGATTTTAATGTGGACCTAATTACTTAATCGATTACGGCTATCTAATTAATTGTAAAACTTTGCCTTTAAATATGTGATCTTGGACCTCTCTTTGTTACCCTACGATTATTACGGTATTATGGTCATGTCCCGCGAATGTGGGGATGCACTTAGCAAAGACCCTTCGGTTAAATCATCATAGTCCCTCGAATGTTGCCTTTGTCCCTCGATGACCCTTCGGTGTAGCCTACGGTTAAATGATGATAGTCCCTTCGAATGCTAAGGTATCCTCACAAATGTTGCCTTCAATGACCAATCGATGACCCTACGATGACCCTTTTACATCCAAAGGATAAAACTACTTACTTCTCAATAGTAAGGACAGTTTTACCCTCATAAGGATAGGAAATGCCCATAAAGACCTTGGGTAGGTATAACTCCTAAATGCTTGCTCACAACTAAAACTACTTTTCACACCTCACACTTTTCACACCTCACACTTTTCAAAACCTCCATTAGAAAATCACCACTTGGCATACATTCGTACTAGAATCATTGTCAAGTTATATTTTTCTAAATAACTTTCAAAACTAAACGAGATAACCATTTTGTATACATTCATACAAGAATCATTACAAAGTTAAATTCTCTTTTCAAAACATTTTCTAAACGATTCACGAACACTTTTTCAGACAAGAAAAATAATATAAGTGATCAAGCAATTAAGAGCCCGTGGATAACCATGGATATAAAGGGTGCTAACACCTTCCCTTTGTATAATGTACCTCCCGAACCCAAAATCTAAATTAAGGTCTTTCCTGTTCTTTTCCGCCTTTCCTTATTGGATGAAAGAAAAGTCGGTGGCGACTCTTGCTATCCGCGACATTTGCTTTCCAAAGCAAAACACACAAAGTCAGTTCACCGTATGACAGACGACAACGACAGTCCACCTCCTCAATCGAGAGTTATTTGGCATGTAACCCAAATATTTAATTCATTCTTTTTCGGCTAAGACGCTATTTTTCTCTTCGATTAAGAGTTTATTCTTCTCTTGGATCCAAGCTACTATCCTTATTTGGTCTCGAATGTTGATTCCCCAGCAAGTGATATACTATTCCTTGTACTATCCATTACTACAATCCTTCCTTGAAGAGGTGTTTATCTTGTGAGTCCCCGTTGCTTAGACAAATGTCTCTCTCTTTCTATTTTCGTAGTTCCGAACTACGATTACTCTGAATTTCTCATGGCACAATGAGAATATGTAGGCACGAGGATGCGAATCCTTGGAGAGCATACTTCTAATTATTCCTCATCCGCCTTAGGGCATCATCCATATCTTTCACTATTCATTACCTACCTTCGATCATAAATCGTTCACCCAGTGACATATTATTCCTTTGACATCGAAATACACTTTCTTTGGAATTCCATATCTACCCTTTTAGAACGCCTAACGAAAATTCCGCATTTCTACCTAGAGTTGTTTGGCCCTTAATCCAAACACTTAATTCATTCTTTTTATCTAAACACCCTATAGTGGAGGTCTGCTAGTCCACATAGCGATTAAAGTTGTTTACCTCTATGGTAGAAATATCATTTCTCTTATGGATTCCAATACACATTCACCTTTCGATTTCAAAAAATATTTATTCAGTCACTTGTTATCGAGTACCTCTATTTTGTGACTTCGGTCACTTCATTCCATTCATCTCCATGATACACTCGTATTCTACCTTCATTCACTCCGCGTGATATATCTATTCTCTGAGTTAAATACACTATACCTTTGTGCTCCATCTTGTACCTCCTTGTGAACCAAGAGTTGTTTGGCCCTTAACCCAAACACCTAATTCATTATTTTTTTATTGTTCTAATACAGTGATACAAGCGTTGTAGGCCCTCACATGTTGGTTCATACTGTTCACTCTTGGTTTCACGTCTTTTCACCCTTGTTGGAGTTTAAAACACTATTCTTTGGTTCAAACCATACCTTGATCACAATTCTTTTCACCCCCTCCTCTAGTTCCTTGAACTACGAAGCTCTAAATTCCTCATTGCACTATGAGGATACATAGGCATGAGGGCCCTAATCCTCACTGAGCACTCTATCTATTTCTCTTCCTTCCCTCATTCTTTTGCGAGTAATCTTTAGATATCACATCTATTCGAGCGAGAACAATCAAAATGATTCCCATGGGCCATGGATGTTTGGGGTGCTAATTGTAACACCCTTCTAAATACCCCAAATTATTATAATTAAAATAACAATATATTCATCAGAGTAATTATGCCCCGAAGGGTGTCACACAATCATTTCACAAAAATCCTCAAACATTCCTGTCATGCTCATTTATTTAATCAAAATAAGGTCTTTTGCATAATTCGCAGCGGAATAAAATCCAACATCAATGTAAAACATGTAACACAATACATGTAAATCATTCAACCACAAATATCAAATTAATTAAAACATTCCCTCCCGATGTTACATCTATCAGAGCATGACCCATAAGAAACTACTCTAGACTCCAAGCATAAGCTTCTACTCAACTCATTTCTCGTTACCTGAAAAATAGGCGTAAGGGTGAGTTCCTCAATCAATATAATAAGCATTATAGAACAACATGTAATGCCAAGTAATTAACACGTTAATTCACCCTAATTAGACTACGCATTCAGCAACAGTAATATCCATTCAAACATCATACTCAACAGTACAATCTCCATCATATTAAATCATTAGCAACCCAACACACAACACACATATGATACTGGAATACATCCATTCATATCATATGCCATACATTCCTTATGCAATGAGACTCTATGCATGCGGTACCGACTATGTTGTGAACATATAGTTCAACCTCACCGTCCAAATCCAGGCACGGCTACCAAGCTCACTAGTCCCACTCATTTGAGACATAGTGACTCACTCACTAATTCCTCACCATGGGAATTAGCTACCACCCCAAATGGGCCATGATATGCACGCTAATCACCTAGCATGCAAACAATAACAACAACAATCAACATGATTTACTCACTAATTCCTCACCATGGGAATTAGCTACCACCCGAAGGCCACAATACGCATGCTAATCACCTAGCAATGCAACATCAACGATAATCAAGAATAGACACATGCTCACACTCTAAGCTATAGAATAGTCTATTCACAAATGCATACATTCACAACATCATGTATACCATTCCACATTATCAACATAATTTATCACAAAAGCATATTATATCATGCCAAACAACAACCACAATATTAGCACACTCCACTAATATCTATACTGCTCAAACAGCGGGAATTAGTCTCTATTACATCATAGGCCAACATAGGCCAACCCTCAAATAGGCACACAACATTACAATTAACATTTTTCCACTCTGCAACAGCGTTAACCGGTTAACGCCCTGGGTTAACCGGTTAACGCAGCACAACACGCCTTCTGTCTCAAAATTTAACAGTGTTAACCGGTTAACGCCCTGGGTTAACCGGTTAACGCAGCACAAACAGCCAAATATCAGAAATTACAACAGTGTTAACCGGTTAACACCCTGGGTTAACCGGTTAACGCAGACAAAACAGCACATATTCATAATCCAACACAGTGTTAACCGGTTAACACCCTGGGTTAACCGGTTAACGCAAGACAGAAGCTGTTCCTGCGCTAACTCAAGGCAGAATGCAGAATTCTCCGCATTTTCCGCCATTGGAGGACTTCCGGACCTCCGAATCCGATTCCGTAAAAAGCCATACGATCGGGAAATTACAACAGTCTCAATTACCGACTAAATTTCAACTTCTAACACGGTTCATCCAACAAAATTTCAGTATTCACAGTTCCCAATTAGGGTCAATCAACAGCTTATCACTACCCATGACATATTATCCCATAATACCCGTTAATTGACGATAAACCCCCCCTTACCTGAGTTAATCCGGCGAATCCCTAAGCTCAAGCCCTTCCTTCTTCAACCTTCAGCCCTCGCTCTGTCTCTTTGCCCTTTTCCTCTTCTTTCACGATCGTTCTCTGTTTCACGTAAAACCTTTTCTTACCAAATGGGATATTTCCTTAAGTCCAACTTATATATTTTCCAAAATAATAATCCAATAATAATAATAATAAAATTTCCAATTATTTAATTAAATTAATAAATAAATTATTAACTCAATTCAAATAATTATTTTATTATTATCGGGGTGTTACAACTCTCCCCCACTAAAAGAGTTTTCGTCCTCGAAAACATACCTCAAGCGAATAACTCCGGATAAGACTCTTTCATCTGACTCTCAAGTTCCCAAGTCACATTGCCACATGCTGGTCCTCCCCAAGCTACCTTCACCAAGGCAATCTCTTTACCCCGCAACTGCTTCAACTCTCGATCCTCAATCCTCATAGGTGATGTTTCAACAGTCAGGTTATCTCTCACCTGTACATCATCTACTTGGACTACATGCGACGGATCATGAATGTACCTCCTCAACTGAGACACATGAAAAACGTCATGCAAATTCGCAAGCGACGGCGGTAAAGCGATACGATAGGCTACTTCCCCTATCCTTTCCAAAATCTGATAAGGACCAATAAATCGAGGCGTCAACTTCTTCGACTTCAAGGCTCGACCAACACCAGTTATCGGAGTAACACGAAGAAACACATGATCTCCCTCTTGGAACTCAAGTGATTTCCTCCTCTTATCATGATAACTCTTCTGACGACTCTGAGCAATTCTCATCTTCTCCTGAATCATCTTAATCTTTTCCGTAGTTTGTTGAACAATCTCCGGTCCAACCACAGCACTCTCACCGGACTCATACCAACATAAAGGCGTCCGACATCTCCTACCATACAAAGCTTCAAACGGTGCCATACCAATACTCGAATGAAAACTATTGTTGTAGGTAAACTCAATCAAAGGTAAATAACAATCCCAAGCACCTCCTTTTTCCAAAACACAAGCTCTCAAAAGATCCTCTAGTGACTGAATCGTCCTCTCAGTCTGACCATCAGTCTGCGGATGATATGCAGAACTCAATCTCAACTTAGTTCCCAAAGCCTTCTGTAAACCTTCCCAGAACTTCGATGTAAATCTAGGATCTCTGTCCGAAACAATACTCGACGGAATACCATGCAAACTTACAATCTTCTCAATATACAACTCAGCTAGTCTCTCTAACGGATAATCCATTCTGATCGGAATGAAATGAGCCGACTTTGTTAATCTATCAACAATCACCCAAATAGCCTCAAAATTCTTACTTGTCCTTGGCAACCCAGAAACAAAATCCATACTGATACTATCCCACTTCCACTCTGGAATAGCCAACGGTTGCATTAGCCCAGACGGCTTCTGATGCTCAATCTTTGACTTCTGACAAGTCAAACAGGAATAAACAAAACTCGCAATTTCTCTTTTCATTCCCGGCCACCAAAATAACTTCTTCAAATCATGATACATCTTCGTAGCTCCAGGATGAATACTCAAGCCACTACGATGTCCTTCTTCCAGAATACTCTTCTTAAGCTCGGCAACATCCGGAATACACACCCGGTCACCAATTTTCAAAACACCATTCTCATCAACTCGGAATTCACCACCCTGACCTGAGTTCACCAAAGTCAACTTATCAACCAAAAGCATATCAGATCTCTGACCTTCTCTGATCTCATCCAGAATGCCACTTGTTAATCTCAACATTCCCAGTTTAACACTATTGTGAGTACTCTCACACACCAAACTCAAGTCTCTAAACTGCTCAATTAAATCCAATTCCCTAACCATTAACATAGACATATGTAATGATTTCCGACTCAATGCATCAGCCACTACATTTGCTTTACCCGGATGGTAATTCAAACCAAAGTCATAATCCTTCAGAAATTCTAACCATCTTCTCTGTCTCATATTCAGCTCTCTCTGATCAAACAAATACTTTAAACTCTTATGGTCACTGAAAACCTCAAATCTTGATCCATACAAGTAATGCCTCCACAACTTCAAAACAAACACCACAACTGCCAACTCTAAATCGTGCGTCGGATAGTTCCTCTCATGAACCCTCAGCTGTCTCGAAGCATAAGCTATAACCTGCTTATTCTGCATCAACACACCACCCAAACCCAACAATGAAGCATCACAGTAAACCTCAAATGGTTCCGACGAACTCGGTAATATCAGAATAGGAGCACTAGTTAACCTTCTCTTTAACTCTTGGAACCCTTCTTCACATTTTGAGTCCCAAACAAACGCTTGCCCCTTTCTAGTCAACATTGTCAACGGTAACGCCAACTTAGAAAACCCCTCAATAAACTTCCTATAATAACCAGCCAACCCAAGAAAACTCCTTATCTCAGAAACTGACTTCGGAGCTTCCCACTTAGATACCGCTTCTATCTTAGAAGGATCAACAGCAACACCACCTCTTGAAATCACATGACCAAGAAAACTAACCTCTTCTAACCAAAATTCACACTTGGATAGTTTAGCAAATAACTTCCTTTCTCGTAGAACTTCCAACACCACTCTCAAATGCTCAGCATGTTCTTCTTCAGATTTCGAATACACCAAAATGTCATCAATAAACACCACAACAAACTGATCTAGATACGGATGAAAAATCCTATTCATATACTCCATGAATACTCCAGGCGCATTAGTCACCCCAAAAGGCATTACAGAATACTCATAATGTCCATACCTTGTTCTGAAAGCAGTCTTCTGAATATCTTCAGTCTTCACACGTATCTGATGATACCCAGATCTCAAATCTATCTTGCTGAACACACTAGCACCAACCAATTGATCCATCAAATCATCAATCCTCGGTAAAGGATACCGATTCTTGATCGTCACTTTATTCAGTTGTCTGTAATCCACACACAACCTCATAGTACCTTCTTTCTTCTTAACCAACAACACTGGTGCACCCCACGGTGACACACTCGGACGAATAAATTTCTTATCCAACAAATCTTCCAACTGACTCTTCAATTCAGCTAGCTCAACAGCAGCCATACGATAAGGAGCCATCGATATCGGTCTAGTACCAGGTACCAAATCAATCGAGAACTCAACTTCACGCTCTGGCGGTAATTCATTCACTTCTTCCGGAAACACATCAGGGAAATCACACACCACAGCTAGATCGCCAATCACCAGTTTATCTTTAGCCTCCAAAGTCGCTAACAGCATAAACAACTCTGCCCCATCTGCTACTTCCTCGTTCACTTGCCTTGCTGATAGAAACAAACTCTTTCCTTCCTCAATCTCAGGGAATATCACAGTCTTATCAAAACAGTTGATATAGACTCGGTTAAACACCAACCAGTTCATACCCAGAATAACATCAATCTGCACTAGCGGAAGACACACAAGGTCTATCCCAAAGTCCCTACCAAAAATACTCAAAGGGCAACTTAAACAAATTGAAGTAGTAGTCACTGAACCCTTTGCAGGAGTGTCAATCACCATACTTCCAAGCATCTCAGATATCTCTAACTTAAGTTTCACAGCACAATCCAAAGATATAAAGGAATGAGTAGCACCGGTGTCAATAATAGCTACAAGAGGAAAGCCATTAATATAACACGTACCTCGGATCAAACGATCATCTGCAGAAGTCTCAGAACCCGATAAAGCAAAAACCTTGCCTCCTGACTGATTCTCTTTCTTCGGCTTAGGACACTGTGGACTGATATGACCCACCTCTCCACAGTTGAAGCAAGTCACAGTCTTCAACCGGCAATCCGCAGCCAAATGACCACCTTTCCCACATTTGAAACACTTCTTCTCATTACTGGTACACTCATGGATACGATGTCCAGCCTGACCACATCTGTAACACTTAACAGGAGCACTAGAATCTCCTCCACTAGGTCTCTTCATTCCACTCTGCCTCTGGAAACCTTTACCAGCTGCATACGGTTTTCCACGATCAATCTGACTCTTGCCTTTCCTATCAACCCTTTGCTGATAGCTCTCTGCTCTAGCCTTGGAATCCTGTTCGAAAATCCTGCAACAGTCAACCAAATCAGAAAACACTCTAATCCTCTGATATCCAATAGCTTGTTTGATCTCAGGACGCAACCCGTTCTCAAACTTCACACATTTCGAAAATTCTCCAGCAGCCTCATTATAGGGAGTATAGTACTTTGACAGCTCGGTGAACTTCGCAGCATACTCAGTAACCGACCTGTTACCCTGCTTCAATTCTAAAAACTCTATCTCTTTCTTTCCTCTGACATCTTCTGGAAAATACTTTCTCAGGAACCTTTCCCTGAACACAACCCAAGTGATCTCAGTATTCCCAGCAGATTCCAACTCAGTGCGGGTAGCAACCCACCAGTCATCAGCTTCCTCTGACAGCATATGTGTACCGAACCTGACCTTCTGGTTATCAGCACACTCAGTTACTCTGAAGATCCTCTCGATCTCCTTCAACCACTTCTGAGCACCATCTGGATCGTATGCTCCCTTGAACATTGGAGGATTGTTCTTCTGGAACTCATTCAGTTGACGAGCAGCTCCCATCCCTACAACATTTGGATTCCCTCCAAGTACTCCAGCCAGCATACCCAGAGCCTCAGCAATCGCAGCATCATCTCTACCTCTTCCAGCCATCTCTATTCTGAACCCCAACAACTAAAACAATACGTACTGATAGGGTTACACAACACCTATCCCGTACAGGGAAAACAGAATAATTACGACTCGACACGACCGACTATGCTCTGATACCACTAATGTAACACCCTTCTAAATACCCCAAATTATTATAATTAAAATAACAATATATTCATCAGAGTAATTATGCCCCGAAGGGTGTCACACAATCATTTCACAAAAATCCTCAAACATTCCTGTCATGCTCATTTATTTAATCAAAATAAGGTCTTTTGCATAATTCGCAGCGGAATAAAATCCAACATCAATGTAAAACATGTAACACAATACATGTAAATCATTCAACCACAAATATCAAATTAATTAAAACATTCCCTCCCGATGTTACATCTATCAGAGCATGACCCATAAGAAACTACTCTAGACTCCAAGCATAAGCTTCTACTCAACTCATTTCTCGTTACCTGAAAAATAGGCGTAAGGGTGAGTTCCTCAATCAATATAATAAGCATTATAGAACAACATGTAATGCCAAGTAATTAACACGTTAATTCACCCTAATTAGACTACGCATTCAGCAACAGTAATATCCATTCAAACATCATACTCAACAGTACAATCTCCATCATATTAAATCATTAGCAACCCAACACACAACACACATATGATACTGGAATACATCCATTCATATCATATGCCATACATTCCTTATGCAATGAGACTCTATGCATGCGGTACCGACTATGTTGTGAACATATAGTTCAACCTCACCGTCCAAATCCAGGCACGGCTACCAAGCTCACTAGTCCCACTCATTTGAGACATAGTGACTCACTCACTAATTCCTCACCATGGGAATTAGCTACCACCCCAAATGGGCCATGATATGCACGCTAATCACCTAGCATGCAAACAATAACAACAACAATCAACATGATTTACTCACTAATTCCTCACCATGGGAATTAGCTACCACCCGAAGGCCACAATACGCATGCTAATCACCTAGCAATGCAACATCAACGATAATCAAGAATAGACACATGCTCACACTCTAAGCTATAGAATAGTCTATTCACAAATGCATACATTCACAACATCATGTATACCATTCCACATTATCAACACAATTTATCACAAAAGCATATTATATCATGCCAAACAACAACCACAATATTAGCACACTCCACTAATATCTATACTGCTCAAACAGCGGGAATTAGTCTCTATTACATCATAGGCCAACATAGGCCAACCCTCAAATAGGCACACAACATTACAATTAACATTTTTCCACTCTGCAACAGCGTTAACCGGTTAACGCCCTGGGTTAACCGGTTAACGCAGCACAACACGCCTTCTGTCTCAAAATTTAACAGTGTTAACCGGTTAACGCCCTGGGTTAACCGGTTAACGCAGCACAAACAGCCAAATATCAGAAATTACAACAGTGTTAACCGGTTAACACCCTGGGTTAACCGGTTAACGCAGACAAAACAGCACATATTCATAATCCAACACAGTGTTAACCGGTTAACACCCTGGGTTAACCGGTTAACGCAAGACAGAAGCTGTTCCTGCGCTAACTCAAGGCAGAATGCAGAATTCTCCGCATTTTCCGCCATTGGAGGACTTCCGGACCTCCGAATCCGATTCCGTAAAAAGCCATACGATCGGGAAATTACAACAGTCTCAATTACCGACTAAATTTCAACTTCTAACACGGTTCATCCAACAAAATTTCAGTATTCACAGTTCCCAATTAGGGTCAATCAACAGCTTATCACTACCCATGACATATTATCCCATAATACCCGTTAATTGACGATAAACCCCCCCTTACCTGAGTTAATCCGGCGAATCCCTAAGCTCAAGCCCTTCCTTCTTCAACCTTCAGCCCTCGCTCTGTCTCTTTGCCCTTTTCCTCTTCTTTCACGATCGTTCTCTGTTTCACGTAAAACCTTTTCTTACCAAATGGGATATTTCCTTAAGTCCAACTTATATATTTTCCAAAATAATAATCCAATAATAATAATAATAAAATTTCCAATTATTTAATTAAATTAATAAATAAATTATTAACTCAATTCAAATAATTATTTTATTATTATCGGGGTGTTACACTAATACCTTCCCATTGCATAACCGACTTCCTTACCCATCATATCTCTTTTCCTCCGAGTTTTATCGATGTTTTCCCTTCCCTTTGGGGATAAATAAAGTTCAATGGCGACTCTGTTGTATGTTTGAGCGTGCGATACGTTCAGGTATATTTTCGCTAACTTCAAGTTTGTCTGATATTCATTTAGTTCGGTTATATGTTCATAATTTGGATACTATTGGTTGTGATAATTAGAATAGTGAGCCATATGATTATGTTGATGATCAAGAACTTGGAGATGAGGTGCATATTCCAACTAATGATGATGAAGGGGAGAATGATATGTCCCACGATGAGAATCTTGGTGAAGCTCTAGAATTATCTCAAGTTCAACTTAAGAGGTCTAACATGAAGAGACAACCTTCTAGAAGGTATAATTCTAATGACTATGTGACATTGACTGATGAGGGTGAACCTGAGCGTTTTCAAGAGGCCCTGGAAAGTGATGAAAATCAAAAGTGGTTGGATATAATGCATGATGAGATGAAATCATTGCATAATAATCACACTTATGATTTAGTGACGTTGCCTTAAAGGAAAATGGGATTTGGAAAATCGGTAGATTTATAGAGTTAAACATGAGAGTAACTCTAAGTCTCCAATGTATAAAGTAAAATTAGTGGTGAAAGGTTTCCATAAAATAAAAGGGTGTTGGTTTTAATAATATTTTCTCACCTGTTGTATTGATGTCATCAATCAGAATCATGTTAAGTTTGGTTGCTACTCTTGATTTAGAGGTTGATTAAATGGATGGGAAAATGACTTTCCTTCATGGTGATTTGGAGGAATGATTTTCAAGTTAAAGGCAAAGAAGATCATGTGTGTGGATTGAGAAAGAGTTTATATGGATTGAAGCAAGCTCCAAGGTAATGGTAAAAGAAGTTTGAGTATGTTATGTGTGATGAAGAATACCAGAAGACAACTTCAGATAATTGAGTCTTTGTTAGAAAAGTTTCTAACGATGATTTCATTATCATGTTGTTATATGTTGATGATATGCTTATTGTAGGGAAAACTATTTCTAACATTGACATGTTAAGAAAGAAGTTAGGCGAATCATTTTCCATGAAAGACGTGATGAATAAAGTGTTACCAAGAGGGAAGTTTGAAGCTTGTTGTGATATCATCGATTAGGTGATTTCCTCCACATAATTGTGAGGGGGAGATTTGTTGAGTTTGAGATTCATTCCTATGTGGATAAAGATCCAAATATGTTAGCCCATTTATATCTGACTTATTTTAGTGGAGATGGTCAATTTAAGGTTGGGCGAAGGAGAGAAAAAGATGCACAAAACCCGCTACAAAAGAGAGAAAAGAGGAGAGAATCTTATTCCTATTTTTTTGCAACCAGTCTAACTAAATCGACAATTCCGGATTCGTTAACCGTTGGATCGAGCTCAAATTTAGAGTGAAAGTTCACAACACATGTGTCTACCTTTTGACCATTCGGATCTTCAAAACGAAGTCTAAGCTGAGAGATATCTGTTTCGCATTGAAGCTGCAAATTTGGATAATTTTTCAGCTTCTTGATTCTTATTTGTAAGCTAATTTGTTTTGTGATTTTGTTGTTGTTAACATTAATTAGTGAATCATTTTGAGACTCTCTTGTACTCTTATTTGATTATAGTAGGACTATTTATTTGATCTGAACGACTCTCAATTTTTACACTCATATTGAAGGATTTTTTACGTTAAAATATCAATGTTCTCTTATGTTTTTATTTGTTTGATTTGTTGTCATATATTTGTTGTTGATCCGATTTTTATTTTACAAATTTGAAGAATTTTATATCCATTGCATATTGGTTTATTACCTTAATTTCCCATCAAGAGTTTAAGTATTCTCCTCTTGAAGAAACAAACAATAACATATGTGTTAATGTAATAAACAACCAACATTCTTAAATTAGTGACCTCATTGTGTTCTAGCTTAATGGAGAATTTGAGACCTAGAGGTACATGGTGGTTGGTGCATGCCGTGTTAAAACTCAAAAACGCAACAAGAAAACAAAATTGGGACCCCTAAAAACTTAAAAGGTGGGCGTGCTAAGATGCTGAGTGAATGATAATGAAGAACAAACAAAAGATGGTGACTCCTTTGGCATCTTTCAATGTCATGTGATAAGAAATGTATTCTACACCGTTGTTTCACATAAACTTCATTTAGATAGATGGATATACATCAACACAGCTAGCTAATCAACAAGATAATCTCAAACGCTGCCCATTTCACCAAACAAGTATAGAAAAATCATTGCTAGCTACACTACAAAAACTCTCAAATCAATCACCCTTTACTCAAAGTAAGAATTAGACCTAGAGAATAATCACTATTTCTTTTTGATGTTGATGAAAAATGAATTCAATGTGAAATAATTTATATTTAAATATATTTATGTAAAAGTGAATTCAAGAATAAATTTATATTTAAATTTAAATATTACATTTATTCAGGTATATTTGATTCTATTTTTAAATTTTCTTCATAATTAATTCTACATATAATAAAAATTTCTAATTTTAACTTTAAATGTAATTTTTAGATTTAAGTTTTAAAACTCACATTTACATTAATATATTTAAACAACAACCAATAACTCGAAATTAATTCTTGTTATTGCATAATAAGACACATGCTTAGAATCAAAAGATCTAAATCTAGTATATAGAATAGAAAATCACTTAGTGTTTGATAATTAACTTTTATAATTATTGTCGCATTGCTTAAAATTTAGGTTTAGGCGTTTCTCTAGAAAAAAAATTATTTTATTTTTTCTTAATTATTTATTAGTGGAGTAATCTTGATCTCAATTATTATTTTTATTTAAATAAGTGATTTATATATATTTAAAGTTTTTTTTATTCCATTGATTTGCTTCTAACTTTGTGTGTAGTTATCTTCTTTCCCCTTTTTATTACGGTGTTCATTTGGTTCAGATACATATTATTAATGATTTAGGTGTGTTGAATATTGTAGATAATGAGACATTGATATTCTAGACAGTTCCATTTTCTCATATTTTATACGCATTAGCGTATATAAATGTCGTTTATCATTTTATTCTACTAACTTGTATGATGTGAGTTTATTTTTATTTTCATCCTTTTAATTTTTAGTGTTGTTTATAGTTGTTATACTTTGTCAATTTGAATGAATGTCATTAAATTTTTAGTAAAAAATAAATATTTTTATGATTAATTTTTAATTTTAAATTTAATTTTCAACTTACTTTTACATAAATAAACTTATATAAATATAAACTATTTTAAATTTTGAGTTTTTTTAAGAGCGAAAAATCCCAAAAATTATCATACTAGGTGTATACATGTAATTGGATGTATGAAATGATGAAAAAACTTTAAAATATGGGAGTAATCCAAATTTTAATTGCAATTGTAAGTCTTGAATATGTAACTAAAGTGTGACTGTGGACATTTATTTTCTTTACAAGGTTAAAGAAGAAGAAAAATAACATAAGAAAAAATAAATTTTCCTTAAAAATGGAAGTTTAAGTCGTATCCGCTGCAAAGATGTTACTCATCCCTTAAGGGAGAGATGAGTGAATCAGAAGATCGATGTCACTAGAGGTTTTGAGCTTTTCCATGAAATTAGGGCTATGGTTCCTTCTCTGAGAGTGTGGATGAATTTAAACATAGAGCTTTATAGGATAATATCCTTAATACTTTGAATGAATTATGGTACTTATTCAAGGGATTCTCAATTAGGCTAATACTAAGGGAAGAGGCAGAGTAGAAAGATGAGTCAGTAATGTCCATCCCTTTGGATAAAGAAAGGACTTATTTGGAGGATATACAAAGAATTTGATATGAATCCAGAGAAACCAAGTTTCCAAGTTCCACTGGATGTACTCAAGGTACCGCCAAATTCAGTACAAATTGGAGTGTCATTACAACTACCATCTACGTTAATGATAGTGCAAGAGTACTCTTGGGATTTCCAAGAGATGAAGTGATTATTTGTGTGCTCAATTTGAGGTTTGTTGAAGCAAGTAGTTAAATAATTCGTCATAGAGCGGGCAACCAATGAGAGTCTATATCTTAGAATAATTTCATGAGAGACACAAACAGCGTTACAGTTTCTCCAAGCCCGCCAAATTCCCACAGCAAAGAGATTATGATTGGTACCATGTATCTCTAGTTTTTATCCAATAGTGATTATCTTGGTTCAATTAGAAATCAGGATGATTAAACCCAATGTGTAACTAAAAGTTTCTAGAATTCATATAGTCATGAACACAATGGAGTAAAGTCTCCTCTTCGAGGTCACATCTAGAGCACAAAGCCAAAGGGGCTATATTTTGATGATATATAAGAAAGAGAATGGGAATAGACTTGTGACAAACAATACAAAAGAGGAACTTTATCTTTTCTAGGAAGCCTAATTTCCATATTTGATTCCAAGATTGAGTGGCATTGATAGAAACGTGAAGCTATTATTTTTTATGGAGGATCCAAGTGTAGACACTCTTAGTAGTGTAAGTACCATTTATGTTATCGGACCAAATGAAGGTCTTCTATTTTGAAGTTAAAGTTGAGTCTTTTGGAGGTGATCTCAGTAGTGGTGTGAGGGGTGAGCTGAGTATACAAGTGTTGAATATGGAGAATTGATGTAGAGTAAAAATCCTTGACAATTAGGGTAGTGTCGTGTATGTGAACAAATCAACCAGAGTAGTCATGGGTCCAAGAGGAGACCAATGGTTGTACTAAAAAGATGGGGATCCTGACCTTAATTTCCGAGCAAAACCATCTTTTAACACGTTATTAGCTCTCATAATTAAGTGCTTAATGGCTTATGAAACTTTTTCTCTATGTATGAAAATTATGTAGTCAAATTTTCTAAGTCATTATGTATGAACACTTGAAAAACAGTAACAATTGTTTGAAAAATTATGATGAAAGAGGATATTTAAAATCTAAAAACCTTATGCTATATATACATCACAAGATGCCTTTTGGGTGAGTAGCAATGAATGAAAAATGTTAATGATTAATTGCAATGATTTGTTAAAAAAACTCATGAACGTGTGCAATGAAGATGTATTACAATGATTCGGAATTTTCAAGAAGCAATCGATTGTTTTAACATGTCAATCGATTATTCCATGTTTAACATTTAAAAATATGCAAAAGTTACACATGACAGACGATTTTGGTGATGCATAAATCGATTATGGGGCTAAAATGGGAGACCCCTCAATCGATTGTCTTATAGCATCAATTGATTGATGCTTGAACAAAAACAAAATGTTAGAATCCAGGGACTTCTAAACAATTGATTGTACCATGATGTCAATAGATTGTTCCCTTAAGAAACTTGGAATTTTTCTTTTTAAAACATGTGTTATGAATGGAAATCATGTAATAATGCTAGGGATCTTTTAGAATGGATTAGATGAGAAGATTTTGAGAACCTAATTCTTATATACATATGAATTTTCATTGTACCTTAATCTTCATGATTCAAGCCTTTGAAATCCAAAACTTATGTGTCGCACCTCGAAAAATGAGAACACGACTTAAGTGAAGCGTAATCGCATGATGGACTAAACATAGTCGCCACCGAACTTTGTTTATTCCTAAAAAGGAAAGGGGAGATATCGATAAAACCCAAGAAAGAACGACAAATATTATGGTCATCGCAACCAAATCAGGATTCAGGAGTCTATTACGCAAGGGAAAGGTATTAGCACCCCTCACGTCCGTTGTACTCAACGGGAACCATTAGGCTAGTTGTGCACGTTAGTGTTAGCTTGAAATGTTAGACTTCTCAAGTTACTATGAGGGAAAGAATAATAGGATAAAAACAAAGAGAATATGCTTTTGGATTTTTGCAACGAAGGGGACTAAACCTAAGTTTTTTACTAATGGGCCTGACAAGATTTCACAATCCTACTCCTACGTATCTCCGGGTGCAATTGAGAATTCAAGGCTTACGTAGTTCTGGGTAGAAAATGTTTATTTGTTGGTCGGTTTTAGCTTAAGTTGTATTGTATTAATCGACGAAAAATATTGTTTTACTCAAAACAAGTGAGGAGCGGACGTATACCACCCATCGAATGGATTTATAAATCAACATTCGGAAAAACGTCATTTATCTCAACTCAACAATTGTGGATGAAGCATTGCCTTGCATCATCTTAAGACAAGGTGTCTTTTGTTTTTGAAAAGGTTTCGAAGATTAATCACGTGGCGGCGAGAAAAGAGTTTGATGTGTTGGATGTATTTTATAGGTGAATGACGAACATTTGATGAGAACGAGACATAAGCCTCGGGATCAATCACTTGGGGTTCCACCAGAATGCTAGATTCCAATGGTCCTTTTTCATTCGAATTAGTTGAGAAAATTGTTTGATGGACAACGAACGCTTGATAAGAATCAATTGTTCAAAGAGTTGCGCCAGAATGCTTGATCCCAACGACCCTTATTTTGTCTAAGTTAATTAAAGTGTTTTAGGGACGAAAGAAAAGAATGAACGGTTAACCCAAGACGCGAGGCTCGGGACCGATCATTCGAGGGTTCCCACCGGAATGCCAGATTCCAATGGTCCTCTTCTTTCGTGTTTTTTTTTAAAAAAGTTTTAATATAAACTTAAATGATCGGGATACAAATGATTTAATCAGATTAAAAGGTATAACTTAGGGTAGGATCAAAATTTAAGAAATTAGTCATAATTTTTATTCTATTAATTAATTAACATTATTACTAGATATTTATTTAGTTATTTATTCATAATATTCTAACAATAACAAATAAAACTACAAAGAAATCGACATTATTTGAAAATAATAATTCTATAGTTATTCAAACATTTAAAGAAAATAACAAGAAATTAAGTTGGAGAAAAATAAAATAATATATTTTTTACGTCTAGTAAAATGAAGTGAGAAAATAAGACCAACTTAACATTAAACATATGCAAATTATTTTACTAAAAAAATTTGATGATGAAATAATTAAATTTTCTTTTTTTCTTTTCAAAACATAATTAAAAATAACAAAAGAAAATAAATTAAATCTACTTTTTTTTCTAACATAATTTAAAAATAATAACGAAAATAACTAAATTAACCCTTTTTTATTTTTATTTTTATAACACAATCTAAAAATAATAATGAAAATAACTAAATTAACTTTTTTAAATTTTTGTTTGAAATAAATAAGAGAAAATAAAAAAAAAACTATAGAATAAATAATTTTTCCTTTTTTTTATATTACTAATATTACTGATAAAAAAAATTGCAAGAAATAAAACTTATTTTTTCATTTCATTATTAATTACAGCATTACAGTCACAAACGTTAATTATACAAATACTAAAACATATTAATTATAGACTCTACTATTCTCTTTGATATTGTAGCACAAACGTTAATAATTACTACATTATGATATCATAATTCCAATTGAATATTATTTCCTATTATTATCTCACAGATACTATAACACATATCAATTTCATTTAATATTGTTTATATTTATCAATGCTGCAAAACTGTATTAAATTCGTTATTTAGTCATTTAAATCAAAATACAATTTCAAGATGATGAGATAGCATTGCCAACTTATCGGTTACTTTGCAATGATGATGAGATATCAATCAAACCAATGCAGCCACTTTAACGCTTATTATTTTCTTAAAAAATTATTAAATAAGGATTAAAGCAATTGAAAGAAAAAAAAGAGAGAAACATAACAACAGTAACTCTTCATCACCCAAACTCTATCTCTTCCTCTCGTTGATTTCTCTTTGCCCTTGTCAGAGAAAGGCGGTCGGCGGCGCCATCGTCCCCTATGGTGATTCCCTACCTCAAAACTTTACTTTCCCAAAATAAACCCCCCTTATATTTTCATGTTTGTTATGAATTTGAACTCCATTTTATCAAAATCTCAACCTAAAAGGAGATCGTCCCTCTCAGAAATCACAACACAATTAAAAGAAAAAGCAACTAACAACAACATTCAAAAGACAAGCTTACGGATTTCGACACGTAAAAGGGATTGAAGATAAAACAACAAAGATTAACGAAGGAGTAAAGAAATACCTAGATTCAGGTAAGAAATTTTCGCCCTCTAAATCTTGTTTTCTGTTTGGATCTTCCTCTCTCTGTATTTGTTGGTTTATGTTCGTGTTGTTAAAAAATATTGCTGCAATATTTAGAGTTTGAATATTTCTATATTTGCTTAATAAATTTTTGTGTTTGGACTTAAATCTGGGAGATAAATTTGAGTTTCTGACTGATAGAGAAAATATTATATCAGATTTACTTGGAAATTTCTTTGGTTTGGTGGTTTGAAGAAAAAAAAAATATTTCAGTTTTTCTTCAAATTCTCTCTGTTTTGAAATTTGAAAATGAAAAATCTCCCCCTCATACTTTCTGCTACTTGTTATTTATATTCAAGAAAATAAATTAGGATTGTTTGAATATAAAAACATCTTTTGTTTTGGTTCAATTTTATTTCTGGTGAAGTTCCTGCTTAATTGCTCATCCTATGTTTCTCTGCTAAAACCTTTTTGCTCTTTTTACTCTTGACTTTTTGAAATATGTTTTGCTTAGAAAAATATGTTAACGACACTATTCTGCAACTACTGTAGCAATAAGACAAAAACCTGTCCAAACCAAAGAGAGCAGAGTTCTGGTTGTGTAGAGGAAAAAAAAGACAAACAAGCTCTTAGTCATTGTGTAACTAATACACTTGAAGAGCCCCTTTGATTTTGTAATGGTTACTACAAAAAAATGTAAATTATGTGTAATAGAGGCTTTGTGGTGTAATATAAATCCCTATCTTTTTTTTAAAGTTTTTTTTATGATGTAAAAAGAAAATAATCTAAAGTGTAAATAAAATTTTAATTTTAAAAAAAATAAAAATAAATAAAATAATAATAAAAAAATATAATTATAAATATGACAAGAAACTTCTTTTTTTTAAATGAAAGAAACAAATTTAAATTCTACATTTTTTTAGAAATTTACTTCAATTTAAAAATATAAAATAAATTTGATTATTATTATGACCTATTTTTAAAAACACACATAAAAATCTTTAATAAGATATAATAAACAAGAAATTAACAAAACAAAAAAACCAATTAAGACTTAATTTATTTTTGAAAAGGAATGTAAAAATGAAAATCCAAAACTAAACCTTTAATGCAAAATGCAAATTAAATTTCTAATCATCCATATGCAATGTAAGACAAATGATTATGTAGTATATGTATGGATGAATGGAATAGCGATGTAGTTCAAATCGATTAAAATCAACTTATAAAAATCAAAACAAAGACCTTAAGTTATCAAATTAACAATGGTTGAGTGAATTTCCACACCAAATGTCGGCTATGGATGTGTAATGAATGGAGGTATGTACGAATTGGTCAAATTGAATAAATCGATCAAAGTGAACATTAATCATGACTTATGTATGCGAAATGAAATCTTTACAACCAGATGAAACAATCATAAGGAATCAGTTCGAATGATGAGATGCAGATGAATGAAATGACTGCATAAAGATGGTATGTGAGTGAATGACTTAGTTGCAGATGAATGAATGTCAATGGGTAAATGCATATGAATGACTTTAGGTGGGACAAAATTTAGGGTATGACATTATGCAATCTTGAAAATTGATTCCAATTTTTTTCTTCTTTGATCTTTCTTCATTGATTAGCTTTTGTCTTCACCAAAACTAAGCTAAGATAGATGATGAACATCTTCTTCACAGTGAATATCAGTGGAGGTATTATCCTTCCAAATAAAGTTACGAGTTATACGATTAATTGTGTCACAAATATTTTGAGGGATCCAAGTGGCTTTCACGTAGTAAGAGGGAATAGACGATAAAGATGAAGTAGCAAGAGCTAATATACCATGCTTGTTGAGAGGCTTGTTTTTCTAGGAAGCCATGCGAGTTTTCATTTTCTCCAAGATGAAATTATAGAACGATCTTTTAGCCCTACCTTTGAGGATAGGAAAACCAGTCTGTTTTTCTAAGGAAGTGGTACACCGAATCCTGGAGATAGATGTTTGTTGGTTGATTTTAGCTTGAGTAATTCTAGAAGAATAAAAAACACGGGACTTAGATAGATTAATCTCCGACCCTAATGCCCGACTAAAGTTGTCCAAAAAGGTGGCAATAACTCTGATTTGTGACTTCTTTGTCTTTGAAAAAAGGAAAACATCATATGAAAATAGAATATGAGACAGATGAGGACCATTTCTAGAGATACATATAGGAATCCAAGAACCACTACGAACAACATAATTGGTAGCAATAGAAAGCTTATCCATGCGTATAATGAGATGGTAAGGAGATAATAGATCCCCTTGTCAAAGATCCTGAGAAGGCTTGAAAGTTGGCATTTTAATCTCATTCCATAAAATAGATACAAATTAGGATGTGATGTAATGCATAATAAGTCAGATGGTTATCTGAGGGAAACCAAAGTCTAACAAGCATCTTTTAAGAAACTCCCAGTTCACGTTGTCAAATGCCTTTTCTAGATCCAACATGAAGGTAACATCACCTTTATTCTTCTTCGTTATGTGCAAGTAGTGTATAATTTCCTACAAAATAATAGCATTGTCAGTGGTTCCCCTTGTAAGACCCAATTTTGACCCTAAGATCCCTCATACCATCTCATCATTTGCATTGGCTTTGGGATCACATCTTGGTATCATTTTCACCCCTCATTCAT
Source organism: Lathyrus oleraceus (assembly GCF_024323335.1). NCBI lineage: Eukaryota > Viridiplantae > Streptophyta > Magnoliopsida > Fabales > Fabaceae > Lathyrus > Lathyrus oleraceus. The sequence goes on from NC_066581.1 coordinate 184,131,464, forward strand.
TGAGTTTGCATTGGGAGAGATCACCAAGCATATTTGTTTGTATAATACTTTATTTTTATTTGTTTACTAACTAAAATACCAAAAAATATGTCTAGTGTAACTTTGTTTCTTTTGTAGGTAGTGTGTTTGTCCACCTGTGCCTCATCAAGCTCATATCTAGGGTTTGAGACCCTCAATGCAAGAGATCACTCAAGGAAAGGTTAACATTGCTTCTAAACATCATAAATGGATCCCCGTGTTCTTTATTTGTCATTTGATCAAGAATTCATCAAGATTTTGAAGCTTATTTGCCTGGGAAGCCCTAATTCATCTAGGTATCTTGTGTGACTTTCTCAACAAGTTTCTTTAACAATTGATAAAATATTTTATGGGATACTTCATTTAAACTCATCTTAATCATATATGATTCTCCATGAGCCCCAAAGATCAAAATAACTTCAAGTTTGCAAGTTGGTTCAAGGAGGTTGACTAGAGAAGTCAACTGGTCAAATCTAGGGTTTCCTATATGAAAATTATTCCAAGATCCAAGTTACTCTTTATCACATTCCAAACAACTTTCATGTTGGCAGCAAAAGCTAATTTTTCTTGTAAAGTCATTTTTTACGGTGAAAAATTATAGGTCATTTTGTTTGTGCCCTAGATGGAAGGTCAACTTCCAAGGACCATAACCTGCTCAATTTTTATGATATGAAGGTCATCCAAGTTTCATGATTAATTTAAAGATGTGTTCTCCAATTTTTCTTCTTTGAGAAAGGTCAAAATTCACTTGCAAGGGCATGTACCAAGAGGAAACATTATAGGTCATTTTGGGCCATCATCATTGAACAAGCAATTTTCCTCAAATTCGAAAATCCATAACTCCCTCATGAAAGATTCAAATGGTGTCAAATATGTGACCAAATTGAATAATATTGAAATATCTACAAATTTGAATAAGTAAGTAAAGTCATTTGAAGCTCATAGCAAAAGTTATTCAAGGTGGAAAAAGTGGTCATTTGACTTTTAACTTCGAAAACTTTCAACCATGTTTAATTATTCCAAATTCCACACCAATCTTCATCATGATCCAAGCTCCAAATGGAAAACGTTTCAACATCAAAGTTGTTCCTCTTCATGCTAGCTTTCCAAAGAGTCTAAGATCATGACATTTGGATTAATTTTGAAGGACTTGCACATGGGTGCATTGCATGGCCCTATTTGGAAACTTTTGTGATCAATTTTAAACCAATATTGCATGGCTTCATGAATTGCTTTCAGCATCACATCTGCACGAATTTGGACTTATATTAATCATCATTTGGGCCTTGTAGCATGCGCATGCAACCATGCACACCACATTTCTATTTTTGGCCAATTCTTGAAAGTGTGTGGAAATGAATCTTTGAGGTTATAAATACATGTCATTCTGCTCAGAATTGATGACCTCTTGCCCAAGCTTTGATCTGAAAACTCTCCCATCCTCCATTGATAGAACACCTTGAGGATTTCTCTTGAAATTGAGTTTTAATTCCCCTTCTATTTTGGGATTGAAACTCCAAGGGTTCAAGCTTTTTTTGCATCCAAATCATCTCCTGCAAGTTAGTAGAAGCAAGGCAAAGCAAATTGGAAGAGAGATCGAGCTCCATTACTACAAATAAAAGGTGATTTTTAAGAAACTTTCCTTCTTCGATTCTCCCTCAATTCTCCATCATATCTCTTGATTCTTGGTTGTCTGAAGTCCTACCAATGTAGGCAACAAGATTGAGTTACTTTGAGGTCAAATCGAAGCAACTCAGTTCATCCACCTCATTTTTCAATTCCATATATCTCTCTATATATTGAGAGTTGAGAAAAATAGAGGCCAGATTTGTGCTCTCAGTCATTTTCTCTTTAAATTGGTATGTGGATCTTCATTTTTGGTGAACTTTAGAGGTGGACCAGTTCGGTGGGGTCCACCGGAGAAGATGACCGGAGCTAGGGCTTTGGTGTTGCGCTAAAACGTCCCAGGTCATCTGATCCTTGCCTTGTGTTCTAATCTTGGTCATTGGTTTGAATTACCACATTTGCAACGCATTTGACTTGGTGCATGGTAGACACCACACGCACGGCCATCAGATCTACCACCTCAATTAATGAGGAAGATCTGTTGGTCCTTGTTTTTTCTCTTTTTATTTTAATTAGCTTATTTTGTTTAATTCATAATAACTTCATTTTTAATCCAAAAAATACGGGACTTTCACCAAAAATCTTTAAATAATTTCCTCTTCAATATTTTGAATTAAAATCATTTTTTTGGATTATATTTGATATTTTTTGTGACTTAAATAGTTTTTGACTTGTTTTTAAATATTTTTAAATACTTCTGACTTTCTAAAAATTCCCAATTTTTTTATCTAAGGTCCTTTGACCTTGTTTGACCTAGGATAAATCCCTTGGCCATTTATTTGGTGATTTGAAGGGACTTGAGGTTTTTCCCTTTTTAAAATGCATTTCACTTCTTTTTTTTATTTTACTTTTAATTGTTTAATTGTTTAAAAATATTGTTAAGCCATTTGGTTGACCTTGTGTTATTTCATCTTCTGTTTGGCCTTGATCATGGTTGATTTGAACTTCCATTTGATCAATACTATTGGATTTAGGGAGTTGATGAAGTGTAAACTTCATCCCTCAAGATGAATGGATAGTATTGATCATATGAAATTCCTCCCTTGACCAGTTTGGTTTTCTATTTCTCTTTCCCTCTTCATCTTCATCACTCTTCGTTCCCAATCCATCATTGGCCAATGATTTCTCTACAAATCAAATGCTAGTTGATTCATCAATGACCTTGTGTCAGATGAATCAACATGAGCTTGATTGAGATAGGTCCACCCCATTTTATTTTTGTGTGTGGTATGCTTTAGGAGCTTGGTTCTTTGTACCATATCTCTAGCATGCATTAACACCAATATTTTTATTGTCCGACCTCAGATAGTTGTGACTTCTACATAAGTCCAATTACGATTGCTTAACATAGAGTTAAATCTGTCCCAAAAGGCATAGCATTCTTGTAAGTGAAATTGTAAGTCTCCCATTCCTCATGGTATTGTGTAAAGACTTAACTTTTTTTTTCATTTATGAGAGCTAGTGGCATACTTGTTGATTTATCCAAGTTGGAGCCCTTCTCATAGATGATGTCTTGGTTCATGTCTTTATGCTTGTGATTGGATGGTTGAGTGTTCTCCAAAGAATGACTTGAACAATTGAATGCTTCACTAACATTTGACTAACATTTCTTTATTATTGATTTATCTTTAATGTCATTTACTTAATGCAAATTTAAATTTTAGTATCTTTATCATTCATTTCCATTTACATTTCATGCAAAATGTTTATGTTTCAGTCATTTTTACTTTGCTCACTTGAGCCATATCCTTGTTCTTGTATATATTGTGTGCTTGTGATTTTGGTTTGTTTGTGGTATTAAGACCTTAAAATACCTAATAACAACAAAAACCCTAAAAAGTATGTTGGTGGATTGTTGAACTTCTGCCCTTGACTTGATTTGAACTTTTGGACTTAGAATAGGAAACTTCCTTATGCTTCTAGGACTTGGGCAATGCCATTCAGCTGAGACAAGCATTGAGTTCCCCATTGGTTTACCTGTTATTTTATCTTCGTGCTTAAGCTGTTATTTTGATCTTGTTGTTTTTATCTGATGATTTTTTCTATGAGTTTGCCATAAGGAATATTTCATCTGATACATTTTGAAGACACCAAAGACTGCTTGCTTTTGGAATGCTGCTTGGATGGTGGCCATCTTTATTTGATGCCTATGATCTTCATATTTATTTCTTGGATGGGTATGCTTATTGCTTGCTTAAAGGTCCAAAGGAAATAGGTTTCTATCTGACATTCTTGTCTTGTGGATTGCATCTCATTGGTCATATCTTTTCAACCCTAAACTTTTAATTTTTGTCTAGGATAGTCCGTTCATATCCTCCCACTTCTTTAATTTCAAAATCTCTCCCTCATTTCAAAACCTTATTTGCTTATTATTTTCAACTTAGACATGTTTTAATGGTTAGAAACCATGGCCTTATGCCATTGAATTTTCAAACATTTTCTTAAATCAAATTTTTTAAAAAACTTAACCATATTGACTTTAATTTCAAAATACAAAAAGAACTAACAACCTCATATAATCCTTTTAGCCATTTTGTGCCTTTTTCTTTTAACCTTTTCAAAAAGGGAGCATTTAGATTTGAGTTATCTTTGGTTGAGATATAACTCTCTCATTTTCCTTGATATTAGATTGTAAGTCTTTCCATTTATTAGGAGTTAGTGGCATACTTGTTGATTGAATCCAAGTTGGAGCCCTCCCTCGTAAATGTTGTAAAGCACTCATTATCGGTGGATATTTGATTGAGTATTCTCTCTTTGATAACAAAAGATCGTTAAGCTTTTGTTAAAATCAATCCACCAATCTCTTTAAAAAATTTACCACGAACTATGAGGTTTTGATCCCTCATTTTTATATTGGTACGTAGGCATAAGACTTAAGGTTTTGTCAAACACAAAAAATGTAATTAATGAATTATTTTTCTTTTCAATTGACTAAGTCATTCTTTGGAGAACACTCAACCCTCTATTCACAAGCATGGATCCTTGAACCAAGACATCTTCCAAAGGAAGGAAAAAAGGCCAAGTTTCCACACAATACCATGAAAGGGGGGAGACTGACAATCTCACTTACTAGAATTTTATGCTTTTGGGTCAAAATTTAGCGCTATGTTAAGCAATCGTAATTGGACTTATGTAGAAGTCACAACTATCAAAGGTCGGGCAATAGAAATTTTGGTGTTAATGCATGTTAGATATATGGTATAATGAACCATACTCCTAAAACATACCACACACAAAAAGAAAATGATCAAAGAATGGACCTAATCTCATTCATACTTGTATTGGTTCATCTAACACAGAGTTATTGATGAACCAATTAGCCTTAGGATATTGATACTTCATTGGTCAATGAGAGGAATGGGATAGAATGGGATTGAAGATGAAGAGGGAGGGGAAATGAGACAAACACAAATTGGTCATGGGAGGAATTTTATCAAATTAAAATCATTCATTCATTTTGGGAGATGAAATGTACATTTCATCAATCCCCTAAATCCAATGATTTTAATTCAACAAAAGTCAAATCAATCTTGACAAAGGCCCAAACACATAGTCAAACTTCACAAGTCAATAAAAATGGCTCAACATAATTTCTACACAATTAATCAATTAAAAAAAACAAATTAAAATGCATTTAAATTCAATTATGTCTGATCAAAAACCCAAAACCTCTTCAAAACACCAAATAAATGGCCAAGAGATTTATCATAGATCAAACAAGGTCAAAGGACCTTGGACAAAACAATTCATTATTTTTGAAAAGTCAGAAGTATTTTTAAACAATTGAAAATATGCACAAAAACAATAAAATCATGAAAAATATCAAAACTAATCCAAAAAATAATTTTAATTTAGAAAATGAAAGAGGAAAATATTTGAATTTTTTTGGTGAAAGTCCCATATTTTTTGGATTAATAATGAAATTAATATGAATTAATTAAAAATAAGCAATTAAATAAAATAATCAGAAATTCAAAAAAATGAGAACCATCTGATCTCCCTCATTAATTGAGGTGCCAAATCAGATGGTGAGAAACACACGTTCCACATGTGCCTTGGCCAACTAAAACACACGTGTGGTAATCTAAAACAACGCCCAAGATTAAAACAATTCAAATGGATCCTATGGCTGAGATGCATGATAACAAATCACCGAAGCCAGGGCTCCGGTCTTCTTCTCTGGTGGACCTCACCAGACTGGTCCACCATTAACCATCACCAAAATGAAAAAGCAAGACACGGTATTAAAGAAAAAATGCTCAGGAGCTCGAATCTGACCTCAATTTTGTCGAATTCCAAGTATATAAAAAGATACAGGGATTTGAATTTTGAGGATCATGAACTGAGTTGCTTCGATTTGACCTCAAAGCAACTCAATCTTCTTGCCTACATTGATAGGACTTCAGACAACCAAAATTCACAAAGAATGGTGAAGAATTGAGAGAGAATCGAAGAGAATAAGTTTCTGAAAAATCACCTTCGAGTTGATCTAATTCCACTTGATCTTGATCTGAATTTGATTGCTTTCTTTTCCCCTTGCTTGCAGAAGTCAATTGAGATGAAAAGGGAAGTGAATTTCTAGAGCTTGAACTTCCAAACAGAAAATGAAGTTCAAGCTCGATTTCAAGAGAAACCTTCAGAAATTCTATGGCAGTGGGGGTTTGAATCAGTCTAGCAAAGCTTGGGCAAGGTGTTCATGAGGTTCTGATCACAATGCACTTCTATTTATAGGCTATGGGATTGATATTTGCACACTTCCAAATTTGGCAAAATTTGAATTTCTCTCTTGCATGGATGCATGGGTGTGCACTAGGCCCGTGAGATGATGTAATCTGATCCATAGTTCAATGTTTATCATGTTGAAATCATGTTAGAAGTCCATGCAAATGTGTATGAAAAATGGAAGTTGAAATTATCCAAATGGTCTCTTAACTTACACCCAAGCGCAAGTCCCTCATACTTTGGAAAAATGAGATGATATTGGACTTTTTGGAAAGGTGAGATCAAGGGGAACAACTTTCATGTTGAACACATTTTCATTTGAATCTTGGATCATGATAAATTTTGAGCTGGAAGTTTAGGAAATCAAACATATTTGAAAATTTTCTAAGTCCCAAGTCAAATGTTCACTTCTTCCACCTTGAATAACTTTTTCTATGGACTTCAAATGAGAAACGTTCCTTCATCAAAGTTGTATATCTTTCAAACCTCTTCAATCTGGTCACAAATTTGACCTTATTTGGATTTGGCATGAAGGAGTTATGCATTTTATAAGTTGAGGAAAATCACTTGTTCAATGGTATTGACCCAGAATGACCTATAATGTTTCCTCTTTGCACATGCATTTGCAAGTTGAATTTTGACTTCCTCCAAACATCAAAGTTTAATTAGACATATTGAATTTGATCATGAAATTTTAATGGATTTCATATAATAAAAGTTGAGCAAGTTATGGTCTTGGGAAGTTGACCTCCAAACTAGGGTTCAGACAAAATGACCTATAATCTTTCACCATAAAAAAAATGACTTTCCAAGCAAAAATAGCTCTTGACTTCAACATGAAAGTTGTTTGGAATGTAATTTGAAGTAATTTTTCTTTTGGAATCATTTTCATATTACAAATATGGTAGGAGATAGGGTCTAGGGAACCCCAGTTTTGACCAGTTGACTTCCCCTGGTCAACCTCCATGAACCAACTTGCTAGCTTGACATTCTCTTGACTTTTGGGACTCATGGAGGATCATATATGTATAAGATGATTAAATATGAAGTATCCCTTGAAATATTTGATCAATTGTTAAAGAAACCTGTTGAAGAAGTCACACAAGATACCCATATGAATTAGGGTTTCCAAGGCAAACCAACTCCAAACTCTTGATGATTTCTTAATCAAAATTACATGTGGAGATAATGGGGATCCATATATGATACTTAGAGGCAATGTGAACCAATTATTGATTGAGCTCCTTGCATTGAGGGTCTTAAATCCTAGATATGAGCTTGATAGAACATAAGTGAGCATACCCACTACTTACAAAAGCAACAAACTATATATTGACATATTTATTGGTATTTTGGTTAGTAAATAATAAAAAATGAAGTATGATACAATCTAAAGTGCTTGGTGATCTCTTCTAATGCAAACCCAATGAATGAGGGGTAAGGAGGATGTCAAGGTGTGATCACAATGCCAATACATATGATGAGATAACATGAGGGATCTTAGGGTCAAAATTGGGGTCTTACAGCTGCCCCTATTTAAGGACGTTCTAGCTGAGGAGATGAAGGTTAAAATCTTCATATCGACTCAGTAGAGTGGACTTAAATAACAACAATAGAAACAAATTTTGGTCCCTAAGAGACCTCATGATGCATATGATATGAATGAAAAAATAATCTCTGTGGGGAAAGTGTTGCCTCAAAGGAAAAGAATCTATATAGACTGAAAGTCCACAGGAGTATAATGCATTTCGTAAGGAAAACTCACTGGGGAGACAGAGACTCTGGGGGATAAAAAGTTGTACGTAGGTCAGGATACAACTTAAAACTGCTGAGGGACATGAGAGATTCCATGAAAATAAATCAATGGAAAGACTCAGTCGGGGATAAAAGAAAAAATCTGTAGGGTAAACAGGTAAATCGGAACAAAGCTGAAATGCATGAACCAAACAGGAAAAGGAGATTTCACTAAGGAAATAAGCACTCAAACTCAATTGGGGAAGAAAAGAACTTCAACACAGGAGTAACAGAAGTATATTATCCATTACCGGTTATTGGGTAAGGAGATAACATAATTTGACAGAGAGGACATCCATTACCGGTTAGGGTAAACATATCAAGGATGACTCGCTGAGGGCAATAAAAGGTGTATTCATTACCAGTTACTAGGTAAGAATAACCCACCGGGGAAAGCCAAATAGGGTTTACAACTACCGGTAACTGGGCAGAAGATCAAGGAAAGAGAATATTCGTCACCGGTTAAAGTGAACATATCAAGGATAAACTCAGAGGGAAGAATATCCGTCATCGGTTAGGATGAACATATCAAGGATAGACTGCCGGGGGAAAGTAGGAATTACATTTATCAGTTACTGTATAGAATACTGAAGAGAGAATATCCGTCACCGGTTAGGATGAACATATCAAGGATAGACTCCGATGGGAGAAATGGGAATTACATCTATCAGTTACTGGACAGAATACCAAAAAGAGAATATCTGTCACCGGTTAGGATGAACATATCAAGGATAGACTCCGCAAGGGGAAGCAGGATTTACAACTACCGGTTACTAGGAAGAAGACCGCCAAGAGGAGGAAACCCGTCATCGGTTAGGATGAACATATCAAGGATTAACCCTCTGGGAAATGAAATGGGGATTACAAACTACCTTTTTACTGGGTAGAATATCAAAGAGAGAATATCCGTCACCGGTTTGGATGAACATATCAAGGATAGACTCAAAAGGAAAGAATATATGTCATCGGTTAGGATGAACATATCAAGGATAAACTTTCTAGGGAAACGTGAAAATGGATCCACTGGAGAGAAAATAAGAGGAAGTAAATTACTATTACTGGTTATTGGGCAAGAGTAAAGTACTCACAAATCGAGAAGAATATTACCAGTTACTGGGTAATAAACTCTCAGGGGACCAAAAGCATCTATCTAGGTAAGAGCTAGAAAGAAAAAGGTCAATCAAAGACTCAACCCAATGAGGATACAACTCAGGGGGAGTGGTTCCATCCAGATAAGCAACTGGGGAGGAAGCTGGAATAATAATCATCCATGAGGAAATAACTCAGTGGGAAATGAGAAAGGTTAAATTCTTTCTACTTAAAGGGTTGACACTCTACAATTGAAAGAGGACAGACATACCAAATCTGCGTGGGGAGAGGACACCACCATAGCAGAGGATCAGAGAAGTAATGAATCACAAAGTGCAATAATAATGCAATAATGGAATCTATGAATGTATATGTATATGTATATATGATGATTATGTTGACGAAACAATCACAAAGGATACAAATGTCAAAGATATGAACCATCGATACAACACTCATCCAATATCAACAAGATGGAGGCATCAATTGGAGAAAGAGATGTTACGGATGAACATGAATCTTCTCAAAGGTTCGACCCTGGCTGGGGAAGAGGAAAGATCTACTGAGGATCTGCACCATCAACTCTGCGGGGAATTTTAGGTTAACACCATATCAAATGGGAGACAACCTTGTAGAGGACAAAAAGAATTGCTCAAAAATCAGTGATAGCAAGGATCAAGCATAAACTCTACTGAGGGGAGTAACAATCTGTGATAAACCTATGCAAACTGCTGAGAAAAGGCGCCTACAACTCAAAGGAGGTAAAATACAAACTCAGTTAGGGAAAACCAACAATGCTTCGCATTTTAGGGCTCACCTGTTCTCAGACCGCTGTTAATATTCCTTAATGACATCGACGTGCTCTTAAAAAGTAATTGCTTTTATTATTTAAGAAAAACATAATTTTAATTATTAAATTCAATTTCAAAATGATCATCATAAAGTTTAATTCTATTTAGCTGAAATAAATAAGAGTAGAAACAATTGGATAAAAAAACTCAACTTTATTTAATAGAATGATAATCTGTAAATGACAAGACTCCATAGATCTTTACAAAAGTTGAAAAATGGTAATTTACATGGAAAAGGGCTATATTGAATACAATGATCACTGATCTTTCTACCGACTTTAATATCCACTGTACTTTTGGCTTCGGTTGAGAATGATGAATCAGAACCCAATGACATGCTCAAGAATGTCTTCAAAGTTGAAGATCAATAGGATGCAGTTACTTGCCATAATCCCTAATTTTTGCATAAATTGCCCCAAGGTGGGGTACTCAATCTTTCGGGATAAATTTTCTGTTTTATGTCTCTAACTTTTGCCTGGATCACCCTTTCGGGTTTTCAATCCATCGAGACGCTCATTTTTGCCTAAGCCTCCCTTTCGTGTTTTCAACTTAGCGAGCTATTCTTTTCTTTTTAGGCGAAGTATTTCTTGGTTGCATCGGCATTCACAGGACGCGTCAACTCTACACCATCCATAGTTGTAAGAATCAAAGCACCGCCTGAAAAGGCTCTCTTAACAACATATGGGCCTTCATAGTTAGGAGTCCATTTCCCCCTAGAATCTGGTTTAAAAGATAAAATCTTCTTGAGCACGAGGTCACCTTCTCTAAACACACGAGGTATGACCTTCTTATCAAAAGCTTTCTTCATTCTCTGCTTATATAATTGACCATGCCACATGGCAGCCAACCTCTTCTCTTCAATCAAATTCAACTGATCATACATGGTCTGACACCATTCAGCTTCTGTCAACTTGGCTTCCATCAAGACACACAATGATGGGATGTCTACCTCTACCAGGAGCACAACTTTCATACCATAAACAAGTGAGAAAGGGGTTGCCCCTGTTGAAGTGCGAATGGATGTACGATATTCGTGTAAAGAAAATTGGAGCATCTCATGCCAATCCTTGTAGGTCACAACCATTTTCTGAATGATCTTCTTGATGTTCTTGTTTGTAGCTTCAACAACCCCATTCATCTTGGGTCTGTAGGGAGAGGAATTATGATGTGCAATCTTGAAGTCTTTGCAAAGAGCTTCTACCATATTATTATTCAAGTCCGGCCCATTATCAGTAATGATCTTACTTGGTACACCATAATGGCATATAATTTGATTCTTGATAAACCTTACAACAACTTGCTTGGTCACATTGGCATATAATACCGCTTTAACCCACTTTGTAAAGTAATTAATAGCCACCAAAATGAAACGATGTCCATTCGAAGCTTTGGGCTCAATCATATCAATTCCCCACATGGAGAAGGGCCATGGGGAGGAAATGACGTTCAACAGTGTCGATGGAACATGAATCTTATCTACATAAATTTGACACTTGTGGCATTTCTTCATAAACTTGCAATAGTCAGATTCCATTGTCAGCCAATAGTAACCTGCTCTCAACATCTTCTTAGCCATAGCATGTCCATTGGAATGAGTACCAAAGGAACCTTCATGGACTTCAGTCATCAATAAGTATGCTTCGTGTCTATCCACGCATCTGAGCAGAACCATATCGAAATTTCTCTTGTACAACACATCACCATTCAGGTAGAAGTTGCATGCTAATCTTCTCAAAGTTTTCTTATCTTTCAAAGATGCCCCATGTGGATAAATTTGACTTTGGAGAAAACACTTGATATCAAAATACCACGACTTTTCATCTCTGACCTCTTCAATAGCAAACACATGAGTTGGCCTATCAAGACGCATTACAGTCAAATTGGGAACTTCATTCCAGAAGTTCACCACAATCATAGAAGCCAATGTTGCAAGAGCATCTGCCATCCAGTTTTCATCTCGAGGGATATGATGAAATTCCACTTTTATAAAGAAATTTGAAATTCTCCTTGCATAATCTTTGTATGGTATCAAACCGGGTTGATTCGTCTCCCATTCACCTTTGATCTGATTCACAACCAAATCTGAATCTCCATAGACGTCAAGAGGTTTGATTTTGAGATCAATGGCCTCTTCAAGCCCCATAATGCAAGCTTCATACTCATCCATATTATTTGTACACTTGAAAGTCAATCTAGCCATAAACGGGAAATGAGTTCCTTTAGGAGTAATAATCACTGCCCCAATGCCATTACCATACTGATTAACGGCTCCATCAAATACCATGCCCCAACAAGAACCAGGTTTTGGCCCTTCTTCAAGCAATGGTTCATCACAATCTTTCATCTTCAAGTACAAAATCCCTTCGTCGGGAAAAATAAACTACATTGACTGATAGTCTTCAATCGGTTGGTGAGCCAAATGGTCAGCCAAGATACTACCTTTGATTGCTTTTTGAGGTCGGTATTCAATATCATACTCGGATAACAACATCTGCCAACGAGAAATCCTCCCGGTTAAAGCAGGCTTCTCAAATATATACTTGATTGGATCCATTTTTCATATCAACCAAGTAGTATGATTCAACACATACTGGCGTAGATGCTTAGCAGCCCAAGCCAATGTGCAACAAGTCTTTTCTAGCATAGAATATCGAGTATCACAGTCGGTGAACTTCTTAATGAGGTAGTAAATATCATATTCTTTCTTTCCAGATTCATCTTTCTGACCAAGAACACAACCCATAATCCCTTCAAGCACAGTCAAATACATGATCAACGGTCTTCCTTCAACAGGAGGAGACAGAATCGGAGGCTCAAGCAGATACTCTTTGATACTGTCAAAAGCTTTCTGGAAATCTTCGGTCCAATCACAAGACTGATCTTTCCGAAGAAGCTTGAATATAGGCGCACATGTAGCAGTCATATGCGATATAAATCTTGAGATATAATTCAAGCGGCCGAGAAAACCTCTGACTTGCTTCTCAGTTTTGGGTGCAGGCGTCTCTTGTATTGCTTTGACCTTGGCAGAATCAACTTCAATACCCTTCTCACTGACAATAAAGCCCAACAACTTACCAGAACGAACACCAAATGTACATTTAATGGGGTTCAAGCGGAGTTTGTACTTCCTCAAACGCTAGAATAAATTCAATAAATACTCAACACGTTCTTCTTCATCACTGGATTTAGCTATCATATCATCAACATAGACTTCGATCTCCTTATGCATCATATCATGAAAAAGAGTAGTCATAGCTCTCTGGTATGTCGTACCAGCATTGTTTACACCGAAAGGCATCATTCTATAACAAAATGTTCCTCAAGGTGTAATGAATGTCGTCTTCTCCATATCTTCGGGTGCCATCTTGATCTGATTATAACCGGAAAATCCGTCCATAAATGAAAAGACTTTGAATTTAGCTGTATTGTCTACATACGTATCAATGTGTGGTAGAGGGAAATCATCTTTCAGACTAGCTTTGTTGAAATCTCTATAATCGACGCACATACGGATTTTTCCATCCTTCTTCGGAACAGGCACAATATTGGCCACCCACTGCGGAAATTCAACAGTAACAAGGAAACCGACATCAATATGCTTTTGCACTTCTTCTTTAATCTTCACTGCCATATCAGGATGAGTCCTCCTCAACTTCTGCTTGACTGGCGGGCATTCTGGATTCAACGGCAATCTATGCTTCACAATCTCAGAATCCAAACCAGGCATGTCTTGATAGGACCAAGCAAACACATCTGAATACTCTCGAAAAAGATCAATCAACCCCTTCTTAACCTCTAGACACAATTGAGACCCAATCTTGACTTCCTTCACATCAGCCTCGGAACCCAAGTTGACTAACTCAATCTGCTCTTCGAATGGCTGAATGGCTTTTTCCTCGTGCCCAAGTAGACGTTCTTCATCAATCTCTTCCTCAGCCTCAAACACAAAGAATTCAAAGTTTGGAGAAGGAGTGGGATCATTGTATTCAATGGGTTTAGAAACCAACCTGCATAATGATATGATATTTTGATTTTAGAGAAGTGAATTGTGACCAAATATTATGCATATGAACAATTTATTATTTATTCAATCATGTTTTATGTGATTACCATTTTCAGAAAAGCAAAAAGTAAAAATAAAACATCATAGATGTGGATGAATAGAATTGCATTTTATTGATGATAAAAATTTGAAAATGCCCAACAATGTTCACTTCTCCCTTAGGCATAGGAGAAGGATTTTCTCAAAATAACAAAAACAAATTACTTAGGGCGATGGATAATAACAGGAACATCAACAGCAACCCAATTATTACAAGCCTTTCCATGTGTCACAAAATTGGCGCAGTCTTCATCTTCATCACCCTCGACCACAGCAGCTGAGTGTTGTTCATTACCATGAATGAACACTCCGCTATGGAAACTCGGTTGCATATCTTCAGCTTTAACATGAGACAACCCTCACTGGAATCCGAAACCAGATTTATTCTTGTTCTCGGCGACCTCTACCATACGGCCCCACTGCTCTGAACTGCCATCTTCAATAATCTTATGAGCATCTTTGAAAGAGGACATGGGTGCCCCAGTTTTCTTCACTTCAGCAATAGATGGAGCTTGGAACGGAGTTCCAACCTCCTCCTCAGCTTCAACATACGAAAAAGACGACAAATGGATTACCAACAACACTTTCTCTCCACCCACAATGACAAGCTTTCCATTCTTCACAAATTTCAATTTTTGATGCAGAGTAGACGTCACAGCTCCCGCCACATGGATCTATGGCCTTCCCAACAAACAGCTATAGGCCGGGTGGATATCCATTACTTGAAAAGTAATTTGAAAATCACTCGGACCTATCTTCACTGGAAGGTTCACTTCTCCTATAACAGTCTTGCGAGAACCATCAAAAGCTTTGACGATCACGCCACTGTACCTCATTGGGGCGCCTTGATATGATAACCTAGACAGAGTTGACTTGGGGAGTACGTTCAAAGAAGAACCGGTATCAACCAACACATTTGACAACGCATCCTCCTTACAGCTCATTGATATGTGTAGTGTTAGATTGTGATTTATGCCTTCCTCGGGAAGTTCTTCATCACAAAAGCTCAAGTTATTGTAGGAAGTGATGTTAGCCACAATGTGGTCAAATTGATCCACAGTTACATCATGCTCTACGTAAGCTTGCTCCAACACTTTTTGTAATGCTTCTTTGTGCGCTTCAGAATTCATGAGCAGAGACAACACTGAAATCTTTGAAGGAGTTTGGAGCAGCTGCTCCACCATATTAAATCCATTTCTCTCACTCAGTCTTAATACCTCATTATCATCATTAGACTCCAATTTGCTGGATTCACCAGACTGACACATTGGAGCACTAATCGGGTTTACTACAAGTACATCAATCTTCTTACTAACAGACACATCCTTTATCCCCTCTTTAGGAAAGAAAGGTCCAAAAATACGACCGCTACGGGTCACCTTCGTAACATCAGCAATGTTCACAACAGAATTGGTTGTAGGCAACGGAACCTCTTGATCGTTCACTAACATGGTAGCATTATACTGATACAAAACAGCTCTATCTGATGCATACGGGACGGGGCCCGCTAACCGTATTACTAATGGCGATATCGATCTATTGGTATTGTTACTGCTGCTACTATCAAATTGAATCACTACCCGCTCCGGGGTCTTAAACACTGGTACTATAACATTCACATCATATATATCCCTCGACTGTTGAATCTGGATTACATTCTCATCCATCAACTTCTGGATATCTCTTTTGACGATTGAACACCGACGGGGGTTTACACTGCAAATCGCACAACCGTCATGGTCGTGCTCACAATCACTGATTGTACACAAAGTCATATGCATCTCCACCAAGGACCGACGAATATGTCGCACATCGAATACTCGGAAACTTCTTGGACAACCATCTACTATATTGACAGAGGAATTACCATGAGCGGGCAACGGATTGTCTTTCACATTCGGCACACGGTCCTCAAAGGACACCATCCCACTCTTCACTAACTTCTGGACATCGTACTTCAATGGATAACAGTTTTCAATATCATGATCGGGAGCTCCTTGATGAAAGGCACAACGGAGTTCGGCTTATACCACCATGGAAGTGGTTCTGGAATTTGTGGCGGATTTCTTGGTTGGAGTAGGTTCTTGCGAACAAAAGACAAATACAGTTCGGCATATGACATAGGAATAGGGTCAAAAGAGACATTCTTCCTCTCAAAATTTTGTTGTTGTTGATTATTGTTGATTATTGTTGTTGTTGTTGTAGTTGTTTCTTCTTTGTTGTGGTTGTTGACGTTGTTGTTGAACTGACATTGATTGATTGTTTGAGAATACTGGAATAACTGACGAAACTTGATGATGATGTTGACGCGGTTGCGAATTTCTTTTGACATGAGGCCTCCTCTGCCTCCCCACTGATACTGCATTGGTTTCACCTTCCTTTTTTCTGGCAAAACTTCTCACATACTTCTTACTTGATGACACCTCTTCTTTAGACAGACGCCCCTCTCAGATTCCTTCCTCTAACCTCATCCTCATGTTTACCATTTCGGTAAAATCACTGGGGGCACTAGAAATCATGCGCTCGTAATAAAATGAACTTAGGGTCTTAAGGAAAATCTTGGTCATCTCTTTCTCTTCCAACGGAGGATTGATCTGACCAGCAAGCTCTCTCCACCTCTGGGCGTACTCTTTAAATATCTCTTTGTCCTTTTGAGACATAGACCTCAGCTGGTCTCTATCAGGCACCATGTCCACGTTGTACTTATACTGCTTCACAAAAGCTTCACCCAGATCATTTAACGTGCGAATACTTGCACTATCCAACCTCATGTACCACCTTAAAGCGGCACCAGTCAGACTGTCTTGGAAGTAGTGAATCAATAACTGATCATTATCAGTTTGCATTGACATTTTCCTGGCATAAATGACAAGATGGCTAAGTGGACAAGTATTTCCCTTATACTTTTCAAAGTCAGGGACTTTGAACTTCATCAGGATCTTGACATTCGGTACTAAACAAAGTTCAGCAACACTCTTAACGAACAAGTCCTTTCCTCTCAACGTCTTCAATTCCTGTTGTAGCTCAAGGAACTGATCCTTCTTCTCATCCATATTTTCATAAACATCTGGACCCTCAGACGGCTCGGAATGGTAGATGGTGTCCTTAACACGAGGCAGAGTGTGAACAACTGGAGGCGGAGCAGACATGACCGGGCTAGATGTCGGCTTGGAAGCAAAAGTAGGTGCAAACCCTTCAGGCATGAAATTCGGCGGCATTCCCCACGGGAATCCGGAAGGCATAGTCTGACCAAATTGAGTAGCAGCTGTCATACCCCAATTTTGTTCGGGCATTTTAAATTTTCATAAATTCGATTTAATTTTCAGTTTACATCATATGTACAGCATAACATGCATTTTATCATTAATAATACCTGAAATATCAGTCAGGATAAATTTATTGAAAATACAGACAAATCGGTTGAATATTTCCTCAAGTACGGACAAAATCAGCGGATAAAAAGTTTCGAAATTAAAATTACAGACGCCAGTATTATTAATCTACGGTTCATGTAGTTTAACCTGGTGTGCTCGTTGTATTTTTCAGCAGCTGTTTCAGTTGCATTTTGACCCGCCTGAGCCTTTTAACCGGTGCAAACTCATTTCAGAATTTGAAGAAACGCTGTATTTTTTCAATAAGTATATTTCGCACTGATCATTTTAATATATTCGATTTAATTTTTCGAGCAAATTTTTGCCCGACTTTTATTTATTTTTTATCCATTTTAATTTTATTCTTGCCAAAATATTCGGATTAAATAAATAGAATTTTCCATGTCCTTGTTTTATTTTTATCATACTCATTTTAGAAGTTGAGAATTTTATTTGATTCAATTGGTTTAAATTGCTCTAAATCAATTAAATCATATAAAAACAACATTATAGGCATTTTAATTTATTTAAATAGTGTGTGCTTCTTGGTGTGGTTCTTTAATTCGATCCAGACCATCAATTCGAATTAATCAATGGTCCACGTTAAACAATCCATGTTTTTCCTATTTCATCCAATCAAAATGTAGAAATTAAATAAATTGGCTAAAAAAATTGTGTCTTCCAAGGACAAAAAGTCAGCTAACCTCCTACGGATATAAAGAGATAGAAAATAAAAAAGGGAGGCATACATTTCCATTGGCCACTCACAGATTAACGGATGCTCTCACCTCCAACGGTTGAAATATAAAAATGAAATAGAATGTGAAAAAGAAAAAAGGTGGATTCACGTTCACCACTAGTCATAAAGATAATAAAAAGGAAATAAAAAATAAAATAGAGGAACAATATTGTTTCTCTTCTTCCCCAAAACGCACGCCTCTCCATTCATTAACACCAGACAAACTCACCTTCACTTCCACATCATCAGCGTCGCGCAAACCAACGTCGCAAACACTACCGACATCATCGCGTCCAAAAAAAACATTCACCAATCACCACCGCGCGCATCCATCCTGCTTCCTTCTCCGTCCAACAATCCCTCTCCATCACAACCCAACACATCTCCGCCGCTCTCACTAACCGTCCCGACAACACAACCACTCACTGCCGCGTCTCTTCCCGACCACAACGCGAACCCTCCACCTAACACCATTGCCTCCCTCCCTCGCCGCCGGAAACCCCATTCTCCTCCCGACGATCTACTATCACCCACCAACCAAACCCTTACGTCCGTGCTTCATAGCAGAAGTAAACCTTTCGCCTTGCAAATCGACGATGTTGTCCATGCCGCCGTACCTCTGGTTCCCGTCACGTCATCCTCCGCACGGCCTACCATAAATCCCCGTCAAGCGTACTCCAGTTCAATTTCTTCGCAGCTTCATGGTCACTTTGCAGCAGCATCGGCGGTTTCAAACACAACAATGACTTAATCCGCAACAACTACGGTAATACATACATTGCCACGAATCCGTTACCACCTGTGTTTGTGTCGTAATTGTTTCCACCATTGATATTGAGTAAAATTGGTAGGTTTTTTGATGAGTAGCATATGCATTGTCTTGGCTGTGTGGTGATGTGAATTTGATTGTTTATATTTCTAAAAAATTTAACTATGAAAATGAATTGCAATAAGTGAAGTTTTGAATCATGATTTCATTTCCTGCGTTTGTATTGTTTGAGCTGATAGAGAAAGGGATGTTGGATTTGTTAAGTTTGATTTAAGTTGTTACTTTTCATTTCTGCTACTTCACAAAAGGGAAACGAACATTTTTTTAACTCTCAGGTTAATTCCTTTTAATTACCCAAAGCAATGCAATGCGGACCAATTAAAAGAATTTATTTTGTATATTATAATTATCTATATTTGGTTACTATTGAAATGAAAAGAAATTATAGAAACCGCATAAAAATGTGTGTTTGGAAAAGAATAGAAAATCAATTATTTCCTTTCATTCTTCAATTTCGTTCATTAATGTTGTTAAGTGGATGCAAGTGGAAAAGTGTAGCCTGTTTTTTTATTATTCACTACATTATTTTCTAACTTTTATTTACTTATTAGATTTAGAGAAAGAATTAAAGTGATGATTGTTAGGTTTATTATTTGTTCTCACCTTCCATTTGCAATAATAAGTGTCGAAATAATTTATAAGAGTTATTGTAATGTAATGTTGGTGATCGTTTGATTCTATTACGTTTAATCGAGACTTTAACCGCGGATCCGGCAATTTCATGTCGGTATATCGCCAAATTTCAATACATTAATAGAATATTTTTCACCGCGTTTAGATTTCGCGAATAACGTTAAATGTTGTTATCTCGCATAAACCGGTTCGAGCACACCGATTCAATTCAATCAAGTAAAGCAACTTTATTATCCATTTTTTTCCTCTTTTGATTTAATTAATTGATTAAAATTTGTAATTAGTTTAATTTTGATTAATCAATTTTAATTAATTTAATTATTTGATTTAATTAAATAATTTTGATAATTAATTTTAATTAATTCAATTAACCGATTTAACCAAGTTTTAATAAACTAATTTCGTTAAAAAGAAATCGATTGATTTCTCCCATTATCACAACTTCACATTATTTCAAACAAAAAAAAAACTATTTTATGTCATCATCAATTCATAATCACTCTCAAGTCTATTCTAAACCAATTCATCATCATTTCAAAACAACTTCAAACCACAATTCTCGATTCAAATGTCGAGCCCGTTTTCAAACACCCTTGTAAGTCGATCGCATTTAAAAGCATCGCCATCCACCTCGCATAGCTTACTCTTGGGCTTTCTTTTAATGAGACCTATTCGGTTATTAATTAATCGAGTAGATGAATAATACACTAAAAATAAAATTCATTTCATTACAAAACACAAATTTAAAACCTCGATCCAATGTCGAGTATTTTTTCTATCCAAATCAAATTGAAATACCCAATCACAATCAAGCACCATTTCATTTGGAAGTGAAAAGGGGGATGGCTTTGAGTTTTCAATTCCTCTCCTCGATTATTTGAATACAAGTTCTCTTACTTGGTTAGTCAAATAGTCGTCACTTCCATCCACCTAAGCACAAACAAATCGAATCATTTTATAATAAGAAACGAAAAAGGAGATGACTTTGAGTCTTCAATTTTTCACTTCGATTATTTGAATACAAGTTCTCTTACTTAGTTAGTCAAATAATTGTCGTTCCTCCACAAACTTCCAAACCCCGATTAAATCAAAACACTTTCATAATAACGAAATGAAAAGGGAGTTGACTTTGAGTTTTCAACTTCTCTCCCCAAATTGTTTGAATACGAGTTCTCTTGCTCGGTCAGTCGAACAATTGTCATTTTTCCACAAACATACAACTTAATCAAATCACTTTCGTAACAAATTATACAAAAAGGGAGATGGTCTTAAGCCTTTGATTCCTCTCCTCAAATGCTTGGATATGAGTTGTCTTACTCAATCATTCAAGTACTTGTCGTTCATTATAAAAACACGCCAACCATATACAACCTCATTTTCATAAATATTCAGATGAAACAGAAAGCGGTTTAGAGTCTTCTATTCCCTTTCTCGATTATTAGGATACGAGTTGTCTTACTCGATTATCCGAGTATTCGTCATCCGCTCAAAACACCTTAACTATTATCAAATCTTTCCTATAATTAAGGATGAAAAAGAAAGTGGTTTAGAGTTTTCTACTCCCTTTCCCGACTGTTAGGATACGAGTTGTCTTACTCGACTATCCGAATGATCGTCATCTGACCAACAAAACATCCCACATAATTTATTCAACTTGTCACCCCCGTGTGACCAAAACTATTTTCAGAAAGAACACTGTTAATCCTTTCTAATGCGCACAACAAACTAGTGTTTAAGCCTCCGCCGAGAGAAGACAAGCCAACGTTTAGCCTTTAGAACGCGATCTAAACAGTTGTTCGGTAAAAGACACCAACCAACCGTAGTCCCGAACTACCAATGCTCTAATTTCCTTATTGTACCATAAGGATACGTAGGCAGGAGATTGTTGTATCTTCGTGAGCACACTAATAAAAAAACCTCTCATTTCCCTTTTTGAGGTTCTCATCCATTTCTATTTTTAAAATTTTATAACCCAAAGATAACAAATAAACACAAATTAACACTCGAAACGCAAATTAGAACTAAAAGGTTTCCGTTGAGTACAACGGACGTAAGGGGTGCTAATACCTTCCCCTTACGTAATCCACTCCCGAACCCGAATATGGTTGCGACGACCATTATTCTATTTCCTAAAGGTTTTATCGATATTTTCCTATTCCTTCATTGGGATAAATAAAGTTCAGTGGCGACTCTGTTCGAACATAATTTTTTCCGCGACCATCGCGAGGAATCGTATTTTTCGAGATGCGATGGCAGCAATAGGAACGGTTAAACTAGAAACCTCTGAGATGACAGTCCTCTGAGGAGGAGGAGGAGTTGCGGGAGTTGGAAAAGAGTGATTCTGAGCAGCTATAACAGACTCCATCATAGCAGTCAGACGAGCAATCTCATATTTCAGCTCTCGGTTCTCTTGCTCCAAATGTTCCATGATTCTCGGTTGATTGGCGCGAGTGTTGTGTCGGTTAGTCAGCTTGGTTGAAGCATAGAAGAATAACTGATAAGACATCTGGCAGAAGAAACCTGTTTATGCAAATGATGCATGAAATGCAATGTTTTGATTGTTTTTATTTTCAAGGAACATACTATTTTATTTGCAAATATATAATAATAACAATTTGATTGACCATAAAAATCTCTTTTATTCATATAATTTGGAAGGATTACACTGAGTACAATTTCAGAAACCAAAATACAAATACAAGAGAAAAAGAGACTAGTTATCTTAAGGATCCCCTAACAACAGTGTTAGATGATATGGCTGCAGGCGCGTACTTTCTTTGGATGCGTCAAATCTCGGTCTCATAAGAAGTCTTCATCCGAGCCTTCTCGAGGACAAGCTTATCAGCAATCTTCTTCCAAGCACCGGAAGGTTGAGGCATACTATAGGAAGATGGACCCTATGGTTCTCTCTGTCTCTTCACTGCTCGGTCTTCAAGAAGTTCGATAAGGGCATCTTTGTCCTTAGTCTCAAGCTGCAAATCCTCATGCTTTTGGCTCAAAGTATGTAACCATTCTTCCCACATATCTTTCTCTTGCTTCATCTTGGCGAGTGCGTCTTCCAACTCCTCTACGTCTTGGTTAGGGAGAGTTAATGGCTCAGCCACAACCATAGACATAGGTCTCTCACAAGCATAAGGCACCTTCAACTCCAAAGCTCTCTTCTTCACCCAAGTAGTGTAAGCTTCCAAAGCTACACAGTTGCACGGACCAAGCTCGGATCTTCCTTTCCTATGCACATTATGCTAAGCATGCATCATCTTCTGCTTAAAATGTTGGGGATCTTTACCCTCTTGATAGAAAAGACCTTCTAACTGAGTTTTATTAGGTTTGCCTCTCAAGAGGAACCCATGTTGACGACGAGCCAAAGCAGGGTTGTAGTTAATTCCTCCTTCGGTACCAATGAGAGGTACATTAGAGAATTCACCACAACTGTTAATAATATCCAAGCTACTCAATGAAGAATCATGCCAAACAATATCATCATTAGTGAGGGACATAAGTCTTTGAGACCACCATAGACATTGTTTGTTCTCCACAAAAGCAGACGTCTGAGGCAAGTGCAAAATAAACCATTTGTACAGAAGAGGAACACAACACACAATAGTTCCACCACCTTTAGAATTCCTTAGATGCAAAGAGAAATACATATCACCCAACAAAGTAGGCACAAGATTCCCAATCAAGAAGATTCTAATGGTGTTAACATCAACAAAATTGTCAATGTTAGGGAACAAAGCCAAACCATAGATGAGCAACAAAAAGATAGCTTCAAAAGCATCCACACTACCGGCTTGAGCAAAAGCAGTAGCTTTCCTAATAAGGAACTCAGAAGTCAACCCAAACATTTCTCCTTTCTTCACCCAATGAGCCTTAATCTCAAACTTCTTCAAATGAAGAGCTTCAGCTATAATATGAGATCTGGGAATCTCCTCCAATCCACTAAAAGGCACCTTGTCAGAAATAGGTATTCCCAAGAGATGGGCATACTCCTCCAACGTAGGCACGGGCTGATAATTGGGAAAAGTGAAGCAACGATAGAGAGGATCATAAAACTGAACCAACACACTCAAGAGTCCTTCAACTGCATCAGTAGACAATACAGATAAAAGCATCCCATGACGTTGTTTGAAGTCCAAGAGATCTAATACAAAAGATGATAGTTTCCTTAACTCTTTCAAGTCGGGACATCTGAAATTGTACTTCTTAGTGTTCCTTCGTCCAAAATCCATGGTCTGAAAATATTTGCAAATAAAACCTCAGTTCCTTGAATTCATTTTTCATGTGATGAATGTTATGATGCGTATGAATGCATGAATACAACAATCACAAATAAGGGATCACACACAAGGCAAACAAACAAAGGTCAAGGGATGAATCAAGTCATTGTCAAGATCAATCATCCATTTTGATGGATTATGGTTTTCACCTTATCAACACCCAAGTTCCATTGATATTGACAAGACTTGATTGGATCAACCAAGAATCAAGGGTTTGTTGTGAGTCACGAGCATGGAGTCAGGTTAAGAACCATCCCAAAGGAGTGTACTAAGGATAAAAACATGTAAACCATGTTCTAAAAAGTTCCCAGAGTCTTAATTCCATTTATCGGATATTATAGGTTAGGATGACTGACTCATCAACCCACAATATTCTCAAGAGAAACTCGTTTAAGTGTAGTATCGCGTAACAACTGTTATCAAGTATACACTTGAACAGTCTCCGCACTACGTCCTAAGTCGGCCAAGTTGGGTTAAATATTCTACGGTCCTCGGCTTCTCGGACCCCAAATCAGAGAAAGTAACGCCTAACCACAAATAACTTATGTGACATCAATAGCTCCAAAAGGGTCTCCACTGAGTAGATGGGTCTTAAGCCAACTTGTTAAGGACTACTCCACACAAGTCGAACATGACTATACCATCCTCCTATCTTAATTGCACTCAAGTTCGGGTTAGAACTTATCTCACCACTCAGAGATCACCAAGCACAACAAGCAAATTATATCACACAAACAAATATACAAACATCAAATGTACAATTATATACACATAAAAAAAGTAGGCTAAACCCACTGAGGACTACTCCCCAGCAGAGTCGCCACTTAACTTTTGTAGCGGTAAATTCATGACCATTAAGCTATGGATAAACTTAACGTCAATAAAACCAGAGT
The DNA here is from genome assembly GCF_024323335.1 of Lathyrus oleraceus. Classification (NCBI taxonomy): domain Eukaryota; kingdom Viridiplantae; phylum Streptophyta; class Magnoliopsida; order Fabales; family Fabaceae; genus Lathyrus; species Lathyrus oleraceus. The sequence goes on from NC_066581.1 coordinate 184,156,408, forward strand.
TGCCACCGCGCTTTTATTGTTTCCAAAGGAAAAGGGAAAAAGTACAAACAAAACCCAAAGATAAGAAGTTTTCAAATCAAAACTAATAAAATGCCAGAGATTATAGGTAAGGAGGTTGGTTACACAGAGGGAAGGTATTAGCACCCAAAATGTCCTAGGTACTCCTAGGGAGCCCTTTTTTTTATGTGTGTATGTGTTTTTGGTATAAAAGATGTTTGTAATAAATAGAGTGTGAGAATGAGAAAAGAATTCATTAATATATTTTTGTGTTTGACAAGACCTTCAGACTTGTGCCTACGTACCAACATAAAAATGAGGGATCAAAACCTCGTAGTTCGTGGTATCAATTTCAAAGTGAGTGGATTGCTTTTAACAAAAACTTAAGTTTAAAAGAGGCACAAAAGACCCAAAAATTTGAATGAGTGTTAGTTCTTTTTGTCTTTTGAAATTTTAAGTCGATATAGTTCATTTACAAGTTTCATTTAAGAAAAAGAGTTTGAAATTGCAATGGCATAAGGCCAAAGTTTCTAATTTACAAAAGAGTCTAAGTTTTAGAAATCATAAGCAAAGAAGATTTTGAAAAGGGGGGAGAGATTTGAAATTTAAGAAATGGGAGGAGATGAAGAGACTAATCCTAAGCAAAAATTTAAAAGTTAAGAGTTGAAAAGATCTGACCAATGGGATGCAATCCAATAGACAAGAATGTCATATAGAAACCCATTTTTCCTTTGGACTTTAAATCAAGAAATATCAATAAGCAAGTCGCAAAATGAAGAGCAAAGCATCAAATAAAGATAGCCACATCCAAGCTAGAAACTTCACAGTCTTCTCTTAATCTTCCCATGTATCAGATGACATACTCCTTGAATGGCTCAGAATAAGGCATTAGACACAGGTTCAAAGTAACATTTGCATCAAGACCATGGAGCAGATGAACTCATGTGGATCTCAATACTTGCATCAGATGATTGCTCAATTCAATAACTTGGTTTCAGAAATGTTGGCATTGGCCAAGTCCTTTTGCATAAGGAATGTTGCCTAATTCTAAGTCCAAAGCTCAGATCAAATCCAACAGTCCACACAAATATTTTTTAGGGGTTTTTGTTGTTTATCAAGTATTTTAGGGTCCTAGGACCACAAACACAAACAAAATACACAAGTAAATATATACAATCACAATATATGGCTCAAGTGAGCAAAGTGAAAATGACATAAACATAAACAAGTTAAATGATATGTAAAATGGCAAATGAAATGGTTAATGACTTGAATTTAAAGTGTATAAGGTAAATGACTTGAAATTAAGGGCAATAATAATAAAAGTTAGTCAAATTGTTAGTTGATTAGATGTTAGTGATGTTTTTGCTTTTCAATTGACTAAGTCATTCTTTGGAGAACATTCAACCCTCTATTCACAAGCATGGATCCTTGAACCAAGACATCTTCCAAAGGAAGGAAAAAAGGCCAAGTTTCCATACAATACCATGAAATGGAGGAGATTGACAATCTCACTTACTAGAATGTTATGCTTTTGGGTCAAAATTTAGTGCTATGTTAAGAAATCGTAATTGGACTTATGTAGAAGTCACAACTATCTGAGGCCAGGCAATAAAAAAGTTGGTGTTAATGCATGTTAGAGATATGGTATAATGAACCATACTCCTAAAATATACCACACACAAAAAGAAAATGATCAAAGGATGGACCTAATCTCATCCATACTTGTATTGGTTCATCTAACACAAAGTTATTGATGAACCAATTAGCCTTAGGATATTGAGACTTCATTGGTCAATGAGAGGAATGGGATAGAATGGGATTGAAGATGAAGAGGGAGGGGAAATGAGACAAACACAAATTGGTCATGGGAGGAATTTTATCAAATTAAATTCATTCATTTATTTTGGGAAATGAAATGTACATTTCATCAATCCCTTAAATCCAATGATTTTAATCCAACAAAAGTCAAATAAACCTTGACCAAGGCCCAAACACATATTCAAACTTCACAAGTCAATAAAAATGGCTCAACATAATTTCTACACAATTAATCAATTAAAAAAACAAATTAAAATGCATTTAAATTAAATTTTGTTTGATCAAAAACATAAAACCTCTTCAAAATACCAAATAAATGGCCAAGAGATTTATCATAGGTCAAACAAGGTCAAAGGACATTGGACAAAAAAACTCATTATTTTTGAAAAGTCGGAAGTATTTTTAAATAATTGAAAATATGCACAAAAACAATTAAATCATGAAAAATATCAAAACTAATCCAAAAAATAATTTTCATTTAGAAAATGAAAGAGGAAAATATTTGAAATTTTTGGTGAAAGTCCCATATTTTTTGGAATAATAATGAAATTAATATGAATTAATTAAAAATAAGCAATTAAATGAAATAATCTGAAATTCAAAAAAATGAGAACCATCTGATCTCCCTCATTAATTGAGGTGGCATATCAGATGGTGAGAAACACGCGTTCCACATGTGCCTTGGTCAACTAAAACACACGCGTGGTAATCAAAAGCAACGCCCAAGATTAAAACAATTCAAATGGATCCTATGGTTGAGATGCATGACAACAAATCATCGAAGTCAGGGCTCCGGTCTTCTTCTCCGGTGGACCTCACCAGACTGGTCCACCATCAACCATCACCAAAATGAAAAAGCAAGACATGGATTTAAAGAAAAAATGCTCAGGAGCTCGAATCTGATCTCAATTTTGTCCAATTCCAAGTATATAAAAAGATACAGGGATTTGAATTTTGAGGATCATGAACTGAGTTGCTTCGATTTGAACTCAAAGCAACTCAATCTTCTTGCCTACATTGATAGGACTTCAGACAACCAAAAATAAAAAAGAATGGTGAAGAATTGAGAGGGAATCGAAGAGAAGAAGTTTCTGAAAAATCACCTTCGAGTTGATCTAATTCCACTTGATCTTGATCTGGATTTGATTGCTTTCTCTTCCTCTTGCTTGCAGAAGTCAATTGAGATGAAAAGGGAAGTGAATTTCTGGAGTTTGGGCATCCAAACAGAAGATGAAGTTCAAGCTCGATTTCAAGAGAAACCTTCAGAAATTCTATGGCAGTGGGGGTTTGAATCAGTCTAGCAAAGCTTGGGCAAGGTGTTCATGAAGTTTTGATCACAATGCAATTCTATTTATAGGCTATGGGATTGATATTTGCACACTTCCAAATTTGGAAAAATTTGAATTTCTCTCTTGCATGGATACATGGGTGTGTACTAGGCCAATGAGATGATTTAATATGATCCATAGTTCAATGTTCATCATGCTGAAATCATGTTAGAAGTCCATGCAAATGTGTATGAAAAATGGAAGTTGAAATTATCCAAATGGTCCCTTAACTTACACCCATGCGCAAGTCCCTCATACTTTAGCCAAATGAGATGATTTTAGACTTTTTGGAAAGGTGAGATCAAGGGAAACAACTTTCATGTTGAACACGTTTTCATTTGAATCTTGGAGCATGATGAATTTTGAGGTGGAAGTTTGGGAAATCAAACATATTTGAAAATTTTCTAAGTACCAAGTCAAATGTTCACTTCTTCCACCTTGAATAACTTTTTCTATGGACTTCAAATGAGAAAAGTTGCTTCGTCAAAGTTGTATCTATTTCAAACTTATTCAATTTGGTCACAAATTTGACCTTGTTTTGATTTGGCATGAAGGAGTTATGCATTTTAGAAGTTGAGGAAAATCACTTGTCCAATGGTATTGGCCCAAAATGACCTATAATGTTTCCTCTTGGCACATGCATTTTCAAGTTGAATTATAACTTTCTCCAAACATAAAAGTTGAAGTAAACATCTTGAATTTGATCATTAAATTTGAATGGATTTTATATCATAAAAATTGAGTAAGTTATGGTCTTGGGAAGTTGACCTCCAAACTAGGGTTCATACAAAATGACCTATAATCGTTCACCATAAAAAATGACTTTCCAAGCAAAACTAGCTCTTGACTTCAACATGAAAGTTGTTTGGAATGTCACTTTGAGTAAAGTTTATATTGTAATAATTTTCATATGACAAAAAGTGTAGGAGATAGGTTCTAGGGAACCCCAGTTTTGACTAGTTGACTTCCCCTGGTCAACCTCCATGAACCAACTTGCTAGCTTGACATTATCTTGACTTTTGGGACTCATGGAGGATCATATATGTATAAGGTGATGAAATATGAAGTATCCCTTTAAATATTTGATCAATTGTTTAAGAAACTTGTTGAAGAAGTCACACAAGATACCCAGATGAATTAGGGTTTCCAAGGCAAACCAACTTCAAACTCTTGATGATTTCTTGATAAAAATAACATGTGAAGATAATGGGGATCCATATATGATACTTAGAGCCAATGTAAACCAATTATTGATTGAGCTCCTTGCATTGAGGGTCTTAAACCCTATATATGAGCTTGATAGAGCATAGGTGAGCATACCCACTACCTACAAAAGCAACAAACTATATATTGACATATTTTTTGGTATTTTGGTAAGTAAATAATAAAAAATGAAGTATGATACAATCAAAAGTGCTTGGTGATCTCTCCTAATGCAAACCCAATGAATAAGGGGTAAGGAGGATGCCAAGGTGTGATCCCAATGCCAATGCATATGATGAGATAACATGAGGGATCTTAGGGTCAAATTGGGATCTTACAGGGGGCAGAGAAACGGGTAAGGAAGTAGGTTATGCAAGGGAAGGTATTAGCACCCCTCACATCCATGTTACTCCATGGGAACTGTTTTGAATGCTCTTGCTTTGATGGGTGTTGCTATCTTCATGTACCTGCAAAATAGAAAATGGGTTAGAAAAGTAGTGCCCGAAGAGTATTAGGGCCCTTATGCCTACGTATTCTCATAGTGCAATGAGAAATTCAAAGCCTCGTAGTTCGTGGAACCAGAGAGAGAAATGAGGAAAAGGAAAGAAAAGTGCTCGCCAAGCATTCACATCCTCGTGCCTAAGTATCCTTATAGTGCAATAAGGAAGTCAGAGCTCTGTAGTTTGGAGGACAAACACTGAGAAAATAGAGATTTGGGGGGGTGTTTAAACCAAAAGGAAAAGGTTTACCAAAGCCCTAGGACTAACATGGTAAGGAAGGAAAACGGGAACTTATCAAAGCACTAGGGCTGACATGACAAGGATCTTACCAAATCACTAGGACTGACATGGTAAGGGAATGGTGTTTAAAATAAGAAAGGAAAGAGGTTAACCATAAAGGTATGTCCCAAAAGAGGTGTATAACCATAAAGGTGTCAACCTGAATTGTGGTGTCAAAACCAAGAAATGGGGGTTAACCATAAAGGTGTGTCCCAAATAAAAAGGATAGGGGGTTAACCATAAAGGTGTATCCCTAAAAAGAGGTGTATAACCATAAAGGTGTCAACCTGAATTGTGGTGTCAAAACCAATAAGTGGGGGTTAACCATAAATGTTTATCCCAAAGAAAAGGATAGGGGGTTAACCATAAAAGTGTGTCCCTAAAAAGAGGTGTATAACCATAAAGGTGTCAACCTGAATTGTGGTGTCAAAACCAAGAAATGAGGGTTAACCATAAAGGTGTGTCCCAAAGAAAAGGATATAGGGTTAACCATAAAGGTGTGTCCTAAAGAGAAGTAAATTATAGTGGTGTTTAAAACAAAGGATCTGAAAAGGGGAACCATAGAGGCTAATTGTAGACTTGACAGTGAACTGACTGGAATTGCACTAAGTTTATGAATATAGATGAATACTCTGAGCAACAGAGTCATTCGTCCCATACCCAAAATATTCAGAATGAGGATAGGAAATATCCCTATTACCCTTTCTCTATTGCTTAAGGCTCATAGCATGCAGCCTTTGACAATGTCTGACAAGTTGTTAAAGCAGGTTCACAAGGATGATATTTGGGGATGAGATAGATGATTGATGCCTGACTGGTGCTTTAAGTTTTGTACTTATTGAGAGGCTGAAGCTCCAAAGTAACAGAGACAAGTCTTATCAAGTGATCAAGGGGTTTATGGTCACTTAACAAAGACAAAAGGAAATTGTGCAAGGTTGTAGGATCTAGTCAATCAAATGGAATTTGATCCAACTAAATCAGAGGGAAAGAGATGGGTAGAAAAACACAATGGATGATCAGATAAAAACTAACATATGGTCTCATTGTTAGGTAGCCCAAGAGAAATCCATGTGGGTGCAAGAGTGTACTGAGCCTAGTCTCATTGTTAGGTAGCCCAAGAGAAAATCATGTGTGTGACAAGTGTGCTAACCTAAACAGATGAATGTATGGAACAGAGGCATAAAGCAAATGAACAAAACAAGGTCATAAGTCAAGAGTTCAACAAATGAACAAAGTGCAAAGTCAAAGTGTCCACAAGGTCACTCCAAGTCAAGCAACGGGTCTAAGGCCTAAGTCTAGAGTCCAGAGTCTAAAATATACTATCATTCCAGGTTAAGAAAAGGGTCTTTAAAGATCAAGTCAATTCATTTTATCATGTTTTAATTCATTGATAGTTGTCAAGCAAATCAAACACAATATAAGAAGCAGAAGATGAGTAAACAAGATGGTCAATATAAGATGAGCAATGTATGAAGTAAGATGATGAGTGAGACTGATCAGTGCATTTTGATGCACATTCTTCTATAATTTTACTTAGACATTTATATAGTTTATTATATTATTTTTACTATTTTAGTGTGTTTTTACATTTAAGTTTATTTTTGCTTTTATTTTATTTTCGTACTTTATTTTCAGCATAAATAGTTATTTTATACCTTGTTACTATGCAGATCGTAACTTGAGCTACGAGGATCGGATTAATGAGTTCTAATATACGTTGGAAAGCTGAGAGGATAAGCTAAAAGTTTCATGTTGAATTCAAAAGTTGATTCTAAGTGAAGGATGGTCGAATAATTCGTTGAAGTTCTAGACTTAATTAAAATAGTTAGTTTGGGCCAGTTTTTGTTATTTTCGGGTCGGATCCTATAAGGGCCCGAATTTACCTTTTATTATATTAGGTCTTTCACTACTATAGAAATCCTAATTCTGAATTTTGATGATACAATATTGCTTAGAAGATTTCATGAAGAGCTAATTCCCAAAGAGTTGATCTGTTGTATTCGAATTCCACTTTGAGGTTTTTATTAATTTCAATTTCTTTTCAATTCTTCTTATAAACTCGTTTGCTTAATTCGATTACTTTCGTTTGCTTAATTCGATTGTTTCTTATAGGATAGATTTGATTAAATTTGATTGTTTGTATGATCCTTAACTATAATCACGTTAGCGTAGCTTTATCATGTTTGATTAAGTCGCGTTTGCTTAATTCGCGTCTGCGTAAATCCGTTTGCTTAATTCAGAAATTAGGAACATACATCATATAATACCAATTTGCGCTTGTCAGTGGGTATTATAATCGAATGGGATTGAATCCGCTAGGGAATTGAAATTATAAGAATCGATGATAAGTCGGAAATCGATACAATAGATTAGCTTATTTATCAATTTTGCTTTTACCTTTAATCATCTTCGGTTTAAGTTTTGAACCTTAAAAACTCATTCTTTCTATTCGTTTGGTTATAACATTCAAGAGTCCTTGTGATACGATATTCGAGTGTCGCTTCCGTTTTACTACACTTTTAAACTCGTTTTTGACCCGTGCGTGACAGCGGATCAAATTGGCGTCGTTGCTGTGGACTTTTGTAGATTATAACCATTATTATAGTCATAGGTGTTGTTTTTTTAGCATTTTGTTTTGCCTTAACTTTCTTGCGTTCTGGTCTTTTTGCGGTTTAGGATTAAAAAAAATCTGTTTTTACGAAAATCGTCTCAGATTATTCCGATTCTTTGTTGATTCATTAGGAAAAAATCAAGGATAGAAAGCCTCTATATAGAGACTAAATAGTGGACGCCTCCCTCAAAAATCAAAATTCCTTATTTTTCTATTTTTTATGATTTATTTTCTGTTTTGGTAGTTTCAGAAAATTCCGCAAAAATTCTTAATTGATGTTATTAGATTAATTTTCATGTTTTTGTATTTTTTGTATTTTATTTTAATCATTTTTTTCGTATTTCAATTGTTTTTACTTAATAGGGACATTGTCGGTATTTTCCTATTTGTTGTTGCATTGCTGAATTAGTTGTGTTTTCTCATTGTTTGTTGATCTTTTTTTCTTTTATATTGAGTTTAACATGGCTGATCAAAGAACTCTGAGAGAACTCGTTGCCCCTGATGTTGGTTATAATGCTTTATGTATTGAATTTCTTATTGTTGTTGTACCTTTCAAATTGAAATCTGGTTTAATACACTTGTTGCCAAGGTTTAATGGTTTTACAGGTGAGGATCCTCATAGGCATCTAAAAGAATTTCAGATTATGTGTTCTACATCATTGAGGCCTCAAGGAATTACTGAAGATCATGTTAATCTTAGAGCATTTCCATTCTCACTACAAGGTGCTGCAAAAGATTGGTTATATTATCTTGAGCCAAATTCTATTACAAGTTGGAATAATATGAAGAAAATATTCTTAGAAATATTTTTCCCTACTTCAAGAGCTTCTTCAATCAGAAAAGAAATATGTGGTATTAGACAGGTTGACATGGAATCATTGGCTGAATATTGGGAGAGATTCAAGCAGTTAGTGTCGAGTTGTCCTCACCACCAGATTTCTGAACAATTGCTAATACAATACTTTTATGAGGGATTGCTACCAATGGAAATAAACATTTTAGATGCTGCTAGTGGTGGAGCATTTGTTGATAAGACTCCAGCTGCTGCCAAATCCTTGATTGAGAAGATGTCACTTAACTTCCAACAGTTCACAACAAGGGATAATTTTATGGTCCAAGCAAAAGATGTGAATGAGATTCAGGTTTCTTCTTCCAACAAAGCTCTAGAAACCAGAATTGATGAACTTACCTATTTAGTGAAACAACTGATGCTACCCATTCCACCACCACCACCACCATATAACCCTCCACAAGTAACCACCTATTCATCTTCTGAACCTTTACTAGAGGAACTTGTCAAACAAATGGTTGTAAACAATCTCCAATTTCAGCAGCGGACAGATTATAGTATTCAGACTTTGCAAACACAAATTGGACAACTTGCCACTTCAATGAATGCCATGCAACAAGCTCAAGGATCAAACTAACTACATGCCCAAACAGTAGTTAATCCAAAACTCTCTAATGTGAGTGCAATTTCCTTGAGATCCGAAAAAGTTATAGAACCAGCCCCAGAAAAAAATAAAAAAATTTGTTAGTGTAACACCTGAAAATAAACCTGAACCTTCTATTATTGTTGAGGATGAAAAAAAGTATGCATCACTAATCTCTTTCCCACAAAGAGTACTGAAAAATAAGAAGATTGACGAGGAAGAGCATTATGTTTTTCAAATAGAGTTGCTTTCTGAAGTTGTTGATGAAGTTTATTCTGATTTGTTTTCAGCTGATTTTCCAACTTTATCTAGTTTTGATGATATTTACTCATGTGATGATTGTACTAACACTAACCTTTATGTTGTTTGTGCTGAGATTGATACTGCCTTGCAGGGTGACAGTGTAAATGAAGTTGTTTATGTAGCTGAAGCTCTTGACATTCCGACTGCCCCAAACATACAGTCCATTGAAAAACCACCTTCCTTAGAGCCTAAACCACTTCCTGAAGATTTATATTGTTCATCAAATGTTCAACTTGAGCAGGAACATAAGAAGGCAATTGGATGGACCTTGGCTGAGATTCTTGATATTAGCTCATCAATATGCATGAATCAGGTCTTACTTGAAGATGGAGCAAAAGTAGTGAGGCAGCCCCAAAGGCGGTTTAACCCCTTGATCTTGCATGTTGTGAAAAATGAGATCTATATTGTATCAGAGGATAAAAAGAAGACCACTTTCATTTGTCCATTTGATACTTTCACCTATCGAAGATTCTTCTTTGATCCTGGAATACAAGACAAATGCACTAATCAAAATTTCAAGATCAATGGACACTATCCAAAGCTACTCCATGAGAACGCGACTTGGGAAGAAGAGACTGTAGAAGAGCTCTCTTTGGGAAAGGCTGTTTATGCAATCATTTATCCTCCTTGACTCCTCGGGTGTGTTCTTTCCTTTCTCTCACTCTTATTTTATATTTATGTTCTTTCATTGAGGACAATGTATATTTTAAGTGTGGGGGAAGGAACCATTTATTTGTTTTGTTTTCTTTGTTTTGTTTTCAGTTTTTCTCTGTTCTGATTTTTGTTTGCTTTCTTAAAAAAATTGCATGATTTTTCCTTTGGTTTTTGAGTTACAATTATGAGTATTTTTCTTAGTTCTCCTGACTAAAGTCTTGTGGTGTGATGTGAAAATTTTGTTGTGTATTTTTAGTATGATAGGTATGACTAAACTCTAAATTGTATATCATTTGTGGTATATCAATTAACCTTGTGAGATTTTGAGCCTTATATGGATAACATACAAAAATTCATCTCTTTCTTTCTTGTGTGATTACACTCACGTTTATTAGTCTCTAGAACTTGAATTGACTCTTGTTGAAACTTTTTGTTTACTTATACACATTGATATGATAAAAACAACTTATTTTTGTTTATTTTTTTAGCCAGTTAGCCAAAAAGTCAACCCTGAAATAATTGCATCCCTTGTTTGAAACCCCCTTGAGCCTATTATTTTTTTTTGTTTAAAACTCATTACAAGTGGAGAAGTGAAAAACAATGTTATCACCTTATTCAAAGGGTTGGAAGAGTCTTGTTTAGAGTTGTGTGGAGTTGAATAAATATATTTGTAATAATTCAGAAGTTGGCAGAAAAAGAAAAGAAAAATAGAAAAAGAAAATAGAAAAGAAAAAAAAATGAATGAAAAAAATAGAAGGATGTCAACATACTCCTTATGAAAAAGAAAAAAAAGAAAAAAAAAAGAAAGGAGAAGAGAAAACAATTGCTATATAGTTGTTGAAGTGAATGAAATCTTTTGTAAATTCAACTCTCGTAGTTTCTTTCAAATCTCTTTTATATCTTTGAATTTTAGCCTAGTACCCCTTAGGATTTATCTCACCCTTACCTTGGCCACACTACAACCAAATAAAAGTTCTTTTGATCTTTGTGTGCATGTATTTCAATTGTGGATGTTAGATTTTTTTCAAGCTTATGGTAGTACTAACTTTCATGTTGTGCTTTGAGTGTAAACAGTTAATCTAAACACTTGAGAGTTGAGTGAATTTTATCCTGTGAGGATCTTACTGCTGTTGATGTACTCTTTGGTAATCTGTTTACCTATCTGCTTTGAGTGTCACAAAAAATTGCTTACTAACACCATATTCTTGAAGCTTAGACTTAGAATTCTATTTGTACCTTATATCTTGAAAACTTTTGGAAGTGCATGCTCTGTTTTCTTTCCTTTTGTTTTAAAATTGTAATTTTGCTCGGAGTGCAAAAGTTTAAGTGTGGGGGAATTTGATCAGTGTTTTTTGATGCACATTCTTCTATAATTTTACTTAGACATTTCTATAGTTTATTCTATTATTTTTACTATTTTAGTGTGTTTTTACATTTAAGTTTATTTTTGCTTTTATTTTATTTTCGTACTTTATTTTCAGCATAAATAGTTATTTCATACCTTGTTACTATGCAGATCGTAACTTAAGCTACGAGGATCGGATTAATGAGTTCTAATATGAGTTGGAAAGCTGAGAGGATAAGCTAAAAGTTTCATGTTGAAGTCAAAAGCTGATTCTAAGTGAAGAAGGATCGAATAATTCGTTGAAGTTCCAGACTTAATTAAAATAGTTAGTTTGGGCCAATTTTTGTTATTTTCGGGTCGGATCCTATAAGGGCCCGAATTTACCTTTTATTATATTAGGTATTTCACTAATATAGAAATCCTAATTTTAAATTTTGATGATACAATATTGCTTAGAAGATTTCATGGAGAGCTAATTCCCAAAGAGTTGATTTGTTGTATTCAAATTCCACTTTGAGGTTTTTATTAATTTCAATTTAATTTCAATTTCTTTTCAATTCTTCCTATAAACCCGTTTGTTTAATTCGATTGCTTCTTATAGGATAGAGTTGATTAAATTTGATTGTTTGTATGATCCTTAACTATAATCACGTTAGCGTAGCTTTTTTGTTATCGTGTTTGATTAAGTCGCATTTGCTTAATTCGCGTCTGCGTAAATCCGTTTGCTTAATTCAGAAATTAGGAACATACATCATATAATACCAATTTGTGCTTGTCAGTGGGTATTATAATCGAATGTGATTGAATCCGCTAGGGAATTGAAATTATAAGAATCGATGATAAGTCGGAAATCGATACAATAGATTAGCTTATTTATCAATTTTGCTTTTACCTTTAATCATCTTCGATTTAAGTTTTAAACCTTAAAAATACCTTCTTTCTATTCGTTTGGTTATAACATTCAAGAGTCCTTGTGATACGATATTTGAGTGTCGCTTCCATTTTACTGCACTTTTAAACTCGTTTTTGACCCGTGTGCGGTAGCGGATCAGATACATAAAAATAAATTATATAAAGTAAAAGCATAAAAGTAAATGACTTGAATTAAATTACTGAAATTAAATGTCAATAAAGTGAAGTCAATGATGAATGGTGAGAGTTAGTGGTTAATTTATTGTGTCAGGACAGTTTAGCATTATGTTAAGAAATCATAAGTAGGCTTATGTAGAAGCCATACCTATCTGAGGTCGGTCAGTAACAACTTATGTGTCAGACATGTTAGAGAATTAACACAAGTTAATCTCCTAAAACATGTAACACAATGGATCAAAGTAAAAGAAGAAGGTAGGTGAATAAAGTCAATGAGAGAACCAACTCAAGTGTTTGACCTAGGATCTACTATCAAGCAAATCAAGGGACTCAAACATATGGCTCAATAAGGGATAACCCATCATTGATTCAAAGTGTTAAAAATGATCCAAATGATCATTTATCAACATGTTTGACACAAAGAAGATTGAATCAACCTCAAGTCCATCTATGGATAACTTGAAATGCAGAAGCAATGATCAATCAAGTCAAAAAACTTAAACCAAAAGCATCAAATGTATCAAAATTCAAATAAAAATTAATTTAAAATTAATTAAAAAGGGAAATTAAAGAGAAAATCTCAAACTATGATCAAAATTATTCAAAAATGGTTGCAAAAATTACACAAAGTCCCAAATATTATGCATGAGTAGATCTTAAAGGTTATATGCAAAAATGTTTTGAAATGGTTGAAAAATAAATGGGAAAAGGAAATTAAAAATAAAATGAAATAAAAATCATAATAAATGCAAAATGATTTTAAAAAATAAGAGAAAAATGTATGTGATGCAAAATATTTTTAAAGACTTTGTGTAAAAAAATGGATCAAAATAAATTAAAATGAGTGAGAAATTAAGTGGAAAAGAAATGAAATAAAATAAAATAAAATGAAGATAGAATTAGGGCGCCAACGGTCAATAAATTCAAAAAAAACGCGTGGAAGCTTCTGATTGGATGGAATTTGGACTTGGCACCAAAATACGCGCAGTTTCACATCATCTTCAACCTTCAGCTTAATTTCTGCAATCCATGAACTCAAATTTTTAGCAACACGCAAGCATGGCATTAGCTAATCAACACTTTCATCGTTCATGTCTCCCTGCATCAGAGCCATTGATTGGCTCTGCGCAGGGAGAATTTTCTTAAGAACTCGAAGAACCCTAGTTCTTCAAAGTAAAATTAAATGATGGATACTGAAAATAAATTCCAAGCAAGTGAGGGCTTTTGATCAGTGGAGTGAGGCGAAGAGTATGGTAACTTGTTTGATAAAGAATTTAACTCGTAACTATTTTCTCAGTTGAAGATTTGAAGGTCAACAATGGTGGATTTGGAGATCTGGTTCCAAGGAGCTTCAAGCCAAATTGATGCTTCAGTTAGCTTCAGAAGGTGCCGATTAAGGATTCTGGATGGAGATTTGAAGTTAAAAGAGCTTGAATCAAAGAAATGGTTGACTGGTTATTTGAGGTATTGGGCTCCAATGGTTTTAGAGTTTCTTTGGATTTCAAAGCCTTCAAATGAAGACAAAATCTTGCTCTATTTATAGGGAAAGTGTTTGGATCCAAATATGTGTGAAATTGATCTGAATTCGTGCGAATGGAGTGAGAAAATCGTGAATTATAAACCGTGTGAGAATAAGGGTGAAGAGTGTGACTTAGGCATAAAACCTAGTCGTTTTACACTCCATGCTACGCATTTGGTCAAGAAAAAAAGTATGCACATATGTGATGGTCCCAGATTTAAGAATGACTTGTAATTGCAAAATTTGGCTTCGTGCAAAATAGAGTTCATGATAACATGTTTGAGCTTGGGGAAAATGAGATTCCCTCGTGCGTTTCTTGATTTTCTTCGTGCCAAATGTTCATTTCCTTGCCATGAATTGAATGCAAAAAGAACCAAATCAAAAGGATGCTTGAGGAGAAAATGGAAAGTGCTTAAAGTTGGGGTCGTGGCATGCATTTTAGGTCAGACATTTGGTCAAGCATCTTTGGCACACTTCGGGCATCTTGAGGTCCCAAGTTCATGACACCATAAATTTTGATTTCCTCGTGCATTTTGAGCCAAACTTGGGACAAATGATCTTTGACATAAGCTTAATAAGATGAAAAAAGAATGGGATCAAAAGGGTACTTGTGTTGAAAATGGCATGGCTGCCAAGTGGGGGTCATGACAAGGTTTTGCCCTAGTTTGGCCACTTAGCCCTTTCTAAAATTGTGGTCCTTAGGGATTGAATTGATGATTGAGCCTTAAAGCAAAGTTGCAGAGAAACTTATTAGGAACATTTGGCTCAAATAAGCTGGTCAATTGGTTGAAAATGAAGAAGTTATGGAGTTTGGACCAATAAGTGAGCCATTCTTGCAAATTAGGTCAACCCAACTTGTGTCAACTTGTGCAAACTTGAAGTTTTCTTGCATCCCAAGCCAAAATGATGATAGAATGAGCATCCTTTGAAGAAATCTTGATTAAGGCTTGAATGATATTGAGGATGGCTTTAAGAATAAGTGAAATGGCATGGAAATAAACACATGAATCACCCTTGAATCAATGAACTACAACTTGCATCTTCCTTGACTATAATGACCATTGTTGGGCTTGATTTAGGGCATGATCATCTACATAAACAAAGGAGCAAACAAGTACTACTCGTATTATGCTTGGTTAGCTAACAAGTAAACAACAAGTGAAAACCCTAATGTTAAGATTGAACCAAGAATATGGACATGCTTGTGAGCCAGTGACCAAATGATGATGTTATGATGATGCATGAGATGATTTCTTGTATGAAAATGATGCAAAGCAAACGGTAAGAAAGGGAGGGTAAATTTTGGGGTATTACAGCATGGAAGAAAGAAGTGTTTTTATCTCCAAACTTGATCCAATTGTCTCGAGACTTTTGAAACCAATGGATTTCTTCTTGGGAAAAGGATGTGGTTATAATGTCTTTGTAGGTGATGCTTCAATTGGACATGATGAAAGGAATCAACTCTCTAGAGATAATTCTAGATCCCTTTGAATTTGGCATCAATATGATTTTTTTTATGAAAGATGTTTCTGAAGACATTATGGTTGACAAGACATTAGGGTTGAGAGCGATGGAGTCTTCTTGAACTTTCTTGAGGGAAGCCATAAGACTAGTTTTTATGGAAGATCTAGTCTGGACAACAAAACTATGATAATCTTCGTGATCAATCCAAGCTTCCTCTAAATGGAAGGTCTTCATCCCATCGTTAAAGAAAGGCCATCGAAGCAAACGAGGATAGGTTTATGGTCGGAGTGAAGCCTGCAAAGAACTTCAACAAACAACTCAAGGAAAGCAAGGCGCCAAGGGATATTAGAAAGACCATGATTTGACTTTTTAGAAAGGATTTTATACCCAAGATAATTGTGATGCCTGGTAAAGCGACCTCGTGTGGTGGAAAGATCCAATAAGTTGCAAGTGTCAAAGAAATTAGCAAAGATAACAGCTCTAGCAGAGTTGAAGGTGTCCTCTCTCTGGTCATTAGGAAGGATAATCTAATTAAAATCACCAATGAGCATTCAAGGGTTAGTGATTCCCTAAGCAAGGTTACCAATGTAATTCCAAAGAGTAGCACAGATAAAGAGGTTTAGGCTAGCATAGATGGCAGTGTATGTGGTGATAGTATCCCCTCTTGCAATCGTAAAAGTGATAAATTTAATATTATTGTCAATGATGGTGGTGTTGACAATAGAAGGTTGAAAGTATGGAGAAAAGAATGTGAGTTCAATAATGACGAGGATGGTTTGATGGTATTTACGAACCACTTCTTTAACCTGCCTTTTGGCGATGTTGTTACTTGCCCCTTATGTTCCAAGTGAAAAAATTGACGTGTGACTGTGGGCGGTTGTTTCATCTTTTATTTAAAATAATTTTATAGATTTTTATACTTTTATTTAAGAAAAAATTACAAAAAACTTTTTATAAGAATTTTTAAATACAAATTTATTTTAAAAAAATTTCATGAAATACTATTTTAGATATTTTATCATTTTATTAAAACTTTTTTAAAAAATACTTAAATTTAAAGTTATTTTAAATAGTATTTTGTAAAAAATATTTTTAAAATATAGTTTTTCGTAAAAATCATTTGAATTAATATTTTAAAATGATTATCAAAATCATTTTTAAAAATTAAAAAAAATGTTTTTTTTTAAAACTAAAATAAACGGCTAATCATCATCACCATCTCTCTCTCTCTCTCTCTCTCTCTCTCTCTCTCTCTCTCTCTCTCTCTCTCTCTCTCTCTCTCTCTCTCTCTCTCTCTCTCTCTCTCTCTCTCTCTCTCTCTCTCTCTCTCTCTCTCTCTCTCTCTCTCTCTCTCTCTCTCTCTCTCTCTCTCTCTCTCTCTCTTCTCTCTCTCTCTCTCTCTCTCTCTCTCTCTCTCTCTCTCTCTCTCTCTCTCTCTCTCTCTCTCTCTCTCTATATATATATATATATATATATATATATATATATATATATATATATATATATATATATATATATATATATATATATATATATATATATATATATATATATATATATATATATATATATATATATATCAAAAATTTGCAATTCATGAACTATTATTTTCACTTTTTTATAGTTAAATTTAGGGGGTGTTTGTTTTGTGGGTGTAAATGTTATTTTTGAGAATGTGATATTGAAATTTACATATTTTCTTTATTTGTTTCAAGTTATGATAATTTATGTCCGGATTTTTTTATTCACCGGAATATGTTTTGTTTATAAATTTATTCATTTTTATTCTCATGTCAAATGGTGGGAATTTATATTCTCACGAAAACATAAAATAATCGATTATAACTTCTCATTTTTATATTATTTTTAAATTTTTTATTTTTAAAAATTAATTAAAATAAAATTTAAAAATATTTTTAAATATATTGATGGGAATAAAATTTTCGACAATAATATTTTTATAAATAATATTATTATTATCATAATTATAATTTTAATCCACCAAACAATGACAGCTTAAACTTTGTTTTCATTCCACTTTTGTTTGTTCTTTTCTTTTTATGTTGGTGCATACCAACCCACGTGGCTTGTGGAACTTAAAAATATATGGACAAAACACTTTAATTATGATTACGGTAAAGATACATATTTGATGAAAGGAAAAGTAATGTTAGATTATGGAATTTACAACTCATATGGTGGATGATATTAGGGCACGCGTGATCTTAACTTTTTATTGTAAAAGAAAAATTTGTTGATGGTGAAATACCATAGCAACGTCCTAACCATATTGATTTTCTTGAGTTGATTGTTTTGGAGGGATTGAGGAATAGTTCGTTGGTTGAATATGGTGCTATGTAATTATCATGGAGAATGAAAATGGGATGTCAACCATAAATGTACGTACTGGTTGACTCTTTTTTCATGCAGTTTTTCAGCTATAACTATAGATAAACGGCTGCAAATCTATTTTTATTTCAAAAATATTCTTTTTTTTTTAACAAATAACAAAATATAAATTAAAATGTTATGTGAACAGAAATTTCATGTTGGTTTCAATTCAAGAGAAGTTAAAAATTGACCTCCATCTTTTAAAATAAACTTAAATGCAGTTATGGGCCTATGTTTCTCATTGCTTGATTTTGCCACATTAAATTATGATCTATTGATTTGTCTCAAGTTTTCTCTCTTTTGTATTTGATAGTCCATTAGTGATATATAGATAATCTCATTTATATGATATTAAAAAATATCTAAAATTACGATTAATGTGGCGTGAGAAAAATAAAATGATTGATGTGATAAAAATACATTGATATTTATTTTCTTCTCTATTTTTTTCCTACTTTTATTCTTTAAAATTATACTTTTCTTCTCTTTTTAATTGGTTAATCTTTGAACATAATTGAAAATTTTAAATATTTCAAAAAAAAAAATAAGAGGTTGGAGAAATCATAAAAAATAAAGTTGATAGTGGGAGTCCAATGTGGTCCGGAGATTTGAATCAATCCATATTGTATGTGTCAAATAGAACTTATTTATATGTGATCAATTTGAAAGGCAAGACATGTGTATTTAATATACATGTATGAATTCTAATTGTGTTCTTTAATGTGTTTAAATAGTAAAATTGTTGTTAATTGTATTTTTAATTTTAAGGAAAATTACCTCTGTGGATTTTTTTTAACCCATCATTTTGTGTAATAATGCTCCTAAAATATAATCAAGATCTGAAGGTTTTCAATTCAACCTCTATATGTTATGAGAGCTCCAAAAAGATCAAAGAAAAGCAAAAAGAAAGATCAATGAGTCAAACACTGAAAGAATGAAGAGAATTATATGATAAAAAATAACATGTAAGACTTATGATAATTTTGGGTACAACGAGAGAACATGTACATAGGAAAGACGACAGTTGACAATATATATATATATATATATATATATATATATATATATAGAGAGAGAGAGAGAGATTTAAAATAAAACTTTTTTAAAATAAAATTATATATTAATAAAATTCGTATTAATTTTTTATTTTAAAATTTAAAAAAAAAACACTAATAAATTTCTTAAACTATTATTTTTTCAATTAAGTCCCTGAATAATATAAAGTTAATTAATAATTTCTATATATAAATATTATTAATTTAATCGTGAATTTAAATTAAAAAATTATCATTTAATTTTTTATCACTTTAATAGCGTGAATTAAATTTATTAAAAATCTATATTTTTAAACTATATAATAAAGTAATTACTTATCATATTTATATAATTTAAAAAAATATTAAAAACGAGTGTTATTTTAAAAATATTCATTAAATATATTTATTTTTATTTGTGTATAAACAATATTTGCAATTTTTATATCCCTCTATATAATTAAAATAATTACTTATTATACTAATATAATTTAAAATTTATATTAATAGGCAAGTATTATTGTTTAAACTTAATTTAAAATTATTCATGAAAAATATTTATTTTTAATAATGTATAAATAATAGTTGCAATTTTTTATGACCAAACAAAAATAGATAGATATTATAATCAAAATTAGACATAATTTTCTCAAATAAAATAAAACATAGTTATATCAGTTTACATGAATTTTATTTTTTATTAAAAAAATATTTATAAAATTTTAAACAAATAATTAATTATACCATAAATATATTGTTAGATCAATGTGCAAGGCCATTGAATGAACAATATTTTGTTAAACTAAAAATTGATTAAAGAAAAGGAAAAATAAGACTAAAAAAATAGCAATGAGATTCAAACTGCTGAGATCTAGGACATTGAGATATTACTTGATGGATGGGATATTAGACAATACACGTCAAAATTATGAGAATTTAACATGCCTCTCCTCTTTTAAATCTGACATCTCTTATATTTTTATATTTACAAAATTGTCATCTCCTATTATTTATAAATCAAAAATTATATTTTTCAAAAAATTTCACTTTTACTAATATGTAAAAAAACTAAATTTCCAATAGTTCAAAAGAAATTTATGGTGCGATTATTTTCGCATTTTTTGAAAAACAAGTATTTTTATCAGTTTTTTAGAAATTTCGGGTGAGGAAATACCAACAATTTTGAAAACTTCGGTATCTGTCTGGAAAAAACCAAAAACATACCGACAATTTTCAAAATTTTCGGTTAGCAACTAAAACTTTCGGAAATTTCAAATTTTCCGGTATACCAAATTTTTTACCTATAATAATAATTTCGATAGTGCAAATAATGCTTTACTTGTGTGGTCCAGAACCAACAAGGTCTTCTACAGATTCCTGCACATATTTTACGCAGTTCTTCACCACTGATGTTGGTACAAACTATTAGCATTGGTACAAACTATTGGTAAACAACATGGTATTATTGTTGTCATTTATCGTTCTGATACTGAAAAATGGAAAGTGGGGGAGAAAAGATAAATTGACTATGAGTTGTGGGAGGGGAGGAAACTACAAAAGGAAGAATGCATCTAAAGTAATAATTCCTTGGAAGGCATTTATAATATGAAAGTTAAATGTCCTTTTAGGCTGAGATATGTGTCAAGTGATAGAGGTTGGAAGGTGATGGTTAGGTGTGGGTTGCACAATCATAAACTATCTAAGGATTTAGATGACCATGACATATTGGGCCGTCAAAAAGATCATGAAAGACTGTTTACGAATGACATGACGAACTACAAATATGGTTCCAAGGTACATAGTTACTTCTTTGAAAGACAAAGATCCAGAAAACCTCACCAGTGTTACCCAGGTGTATAAAGTTAGAACTAGATACAATACGAGCAAGAGAGTTCATTGAAGGAAATGCAAATGTTGTTGAGTCTTATTCATAGAGAGAAATACATGTGTTGGGCTAGAAATAAGGACGACTCAAATATTGTTGCTCTTTTGGACACATCCTGATTCAGTAAAGTTGTTGAATATGTTTCATTTGGTGTTGATTTGTTATTGTACATACAAGACAAATAGTAAATGGCCTCCACTCGTTAAAAAATACAGATTTTGATTTAGCATATTTTTGATTATGTGTATCATGATCATACAGGTATCGGCTACCACTACTTGAGATTGTTGGTGTCACGTTCACAAAGTTAACGTTTTCGATTAGCTTTGCCTATTTGGAACATGAAAGGGAGGAGAACTTCAAATGGGCATTGGAGAAGCTCAGAGAGTTATTTTCTTCCGAGAATTTAATATCGAAGGTTGTGGTGACAGACCGGGAACTTGCATTAGTGAATGTCATGGAAGTTGTGTTCCCAAACTCAACTCATATGTTGTGTTCATTCCATATTTCAAAAAATGTTAGTATGAAATGTAAAGAGTATGTTAAATAAAAAATAGGAATATGTCATAGATCTATGGAACAACATCATGTATTCAAATAGAGAAACTGAGTTTGTCGAACACTTGAAGCACTTTGAGACTGTTTGTATTGATATTCCTTTATTTGTGAAGTATGTGAGTGAAACGTGGTTGACACCTTATAAAGAAAGGTTTGTTGCTGCTTGGACTAACAGAGTCACTCATTTAGGGAACACAACAAAGAATGGGTAAATGGACGTCATTTTAATGATATTACATTATTAAACATAATTTAACATATATTTCTATTTATGGTTTTTAGGGTGAAGCCTACTCATTGGAGACTAAAAAACATGTTGACTACAAGCCAGTGAGATTTATGTCGGAGTTGGGATGTTGTGAACACCATGTTGAAGTTGCAAGTAGGTTCAATCAAAGTCTCGTTTCAAAAAAGTATTGTCAACATTAAGCATCGGTATAATACTCCATTTTATGCCAACTTGCATGATCTTGTTTCAAGACAGTGTACACATCACATTAGAAAGGAACTAGAAAGGGTAAAATTTATTGTAGGCCAAAATGCATGTGTTTGCTTCATTAGAATAACACATGGGTTATTGTGTGTTGCTTAACTTGCCAGATTCTAAATACAAGGCAATTTTGAAAATTTTCTGATACAAGCAGACATATTTTGAAAATACGGATATTTAATGAAAGGTATAATGGTAAAACAACTCTAAATGTGGGGGTATCATGTATAACTAAGGGTGGTAGGTTAAAACCTCCAAATTTATGTTTTTAGTAAAATATATTTTTTCACCAATTTATTTGGAGGCCAAATAGCCCAAAAAAGTGAGGCCCGATGCAATGGTCTTGCTTTCCTTTTTTATGAGCATTTAACCTGCCGTCGCCACCCCCCACCCACCACCCAATTTAAACCTGACACCCCCACAAACACAATGAATTGAATATAATCCTTGCAAAATTTTCAAACATTTATCAAAATTTGCGCAAATTTCAAAGACTCTAGAGCGATACCAGAAATTTCACAATTCTACTAGAAATCCAGAGCGATACTGAAAACTTCACAACTCTACCACAATATTTACCATAAATTTCAAGAAGTCTGGTACAATCCTTTAGATTTTTACCGAAAATTTCAGAAATCCTGGTATCTTTGCATGCATGTTTACTGGGAATTGCAGAATTTTCGATAGTTCAAAAAATTGGAATTGTACCGAGAATTTCAGAATTTTTGATAGTTAAATTTATAAAATCATACCGGAAAATTCAAAAAAATTGGTAGTTCTCTGTTTTTTGCATTTTTCATTTTGCCATGAAGACTAGGAGGAAGGGACAACACCATTGCAGGCAGGACCACATATAGAGCGGATGCTCAGGCTAGGGCTATTGAGGCACAATCTTCCTAACTATGGGTTGGACGAGTAGATCCAACTGGTTCACACCAGAAACAGTTGGTTTAGCATGTGCATCTCTATATACCCCGTAGCACCCGACACCGAGTGGTGAGATTAGACGATCAGCCTAGAGATGATGTTGAGGTTGCTCATGATTATGAGGTGTAGGGTAAGACTCTTATTAACCCATTTGAGGTGGTCGAGACATATGGGATACTTGTTGTTGGTGAGGTGACCGATATAAATATCCATATTTCTGATAAGGCGGTTGAGGTGGTTGAGGCAGATGCCCATATTGCTGATGAGGTGGCTACCACAGATTCGGTCCCTATTACCAATGAGCCTACTGCTACTGTTGATACAAAGGTTATGGCTCTTGCTTCAACAGAGCCATCTGTGCATACTGATAGAGAGTTCCCAGGAGGACCCGATGACTGATCGGTGCTTACCGAGTATGTTGACCATGTGGCGTACTGATTATGGCAGCGAGAGGTATATATATTTTATGTTTAACTTTAATTTAATTATTATTGTTCCATGATGTGTTGAAATTTAACTTATAACTTTTTAACTTTGTTTGTTATAGGATCGTCCCATGCTGAAGGTGATATCCCACTGGTCAAAGATGAAGAACTTCCCTAGGAGTCTGATGCTTGAGCAGGCGAGGCAAATTATTGCTGACTTTGGTCTCCTATCATTTTTCGACTGCTCACTCGCCATGCTTGACGTTTCACTTCGTACTTCTTTTGTTGAGCGATGGCACAAGGAGGCATCTTCCTTCCATCTTCCATTTGGGGAGATGACTATCACTTTGGATGATGTCTCCTCCTTGTTCAATCTCCCCATCGCTGGTAGATTCTTCATCGCTCCTGTTATTACCTAGAAGCTTGCATGTATCGTGGCTACATGGGATTTGGGAGTTATTGAAGCATAATTGCTAAAGGAGTTTGATTTTAACAAGGGAACTCACCTTCAAATGTCTTGGCTTCGGGGCAAGTACCATGAGTTTACGAAGGCACTGATGTATGTGGTTGCAGATAGGGTGTACATGCTACATCTAGTAGCATGTACTCTCTTTGTGGAAAAGTCTCATGTTTATATTGATGCTCGGTACATGTGATTGTTCATTAGCCTTGACGATACCAATTGGGAATGGGGGTGCGCTGCATTGACCATCCTATATTCAGCACTTAGAGTTGTGACTGTCTTTAAGACCAGACAGCTTGCTGGTTATTTGAGTTTATTCCAAGTATACTAGAAAGTATTATTTGTAGTTTAGTTCTTATTTAGTTGTTACAAATAACATTTCTTAATTACTATTTTTTGTGTATGTGTTCTTTTATCAAGGATTGATATATGAGAATTTCTCCACCATCTGTGACAGGATGGTGGAGCATACCCTTACGGGCGCCCCATAGGCAAGGAGATGGAAGGCTAGGAAAGCACATCCAGGTGGCATTACAGAGTACAAGAGGAGGCTTGATGCGCTGACAATAGATGTTGTCATTTGGACACCGTACATAGCTCACAGAGTCCACCGTGAGTTTGATGAGTCTTCTTTATTTTCTGGTTATATGTGGTGGGAGACCTTAGTCGCTAGACACTTGCCTGATAGGTGTCTACGCTAGTATGGTTATGTCCATAGCATTCCACTACTAGTTCTGGATGTTCCAGCTTTGGCCATTGACAGATGGTTTTAGAGTAACATCATCAGCTCTGCTCGTGCCATTCTAGATAGCGCAGTGAGGGTTCGTCATGATTCACAGTGTAGGGATGGTTACTTGGAGTGGTACCTCATTGTACCACACCCTCGCATCATCCCACAAGTTGAGCATACAGATGATGATGATGTGTCTTCTGATGTTGCGGTACATGTCGATGACGTGTCGCCGCCGCCACCTCCACCTGATGTCAATGACCAGTAGCGCCTATAGATCGTCGTCGTTATTATGGATAACTTCATGGATTTGGTAAACTCAGATGGTGATATTTTTACCAGATTATCACGGGCAGCACACATAGGTCGTGGGGGACATATTTAGTTCTTTGATTTTTCAGTTATATTATTTGTATATTTTGTTACTCAGACTACTTAGCATCGTACCTTTTATTACATAATATTATGTCGATTACATGTTTCAAATATGAACATAACTTAAGACATTACAACTAACATAACTAAACAATAAGGAAATATGAAAACCTAGACATTATCATATGATTCTAGACGTTTCAGCATCTTAATTATGTCGTTGACAGATCTTAAAATCTTCGCATCTAAATCGATCGGCACCTTAGTTAACCTATGGAGAAATGATCTCCACATAACCGTCAAATCTTCATGGGTCTTTAACTCAACAAAGTTGCATTTTAGTCTTCCATCAGTATCAATCGAATATTCACGAAACTCGATCTTTATCACCTTTTTGTTAACGGTATCAGGAAACAATTCATTCAACTTGGATGTGAAGGTGGCGAGAGATGCTGTGCCATCGGGAAGCCGGAACTCTACAGGAGGTGCAGCTCCATTGAAATACACTTATGTCTTAATCAAAAATTGAGGAAGAGACATTTTGAGATGTTTTTCTCAACAATATATGACCCTTATTTATATAACTTTGAATTCATTCTGAACCATACAAAACGGTTGGTGCAATCACAACCTACAAAACTGTCTGTAAAATCCTAACTGTTGGAAATCTTCTAAAATTGAACTATCGAAAATTTCACATTGGTTGAAATTTATGGTATAACATGGTATTTTTTTAAAATACCGGTAATATTTCAAGCGTACCAGAAATGTTTGAAAATTCCAGTATTTGTTCATATTGAAAATTATGAATACACTACCAGGAACTTTGATTGTACCGGAAATTTTATACGCACATTTCAATCCAATTTTGAGCATGAGCACTTTTAGAATTATCAAATAAAGTGGGGTGTCAGGTATAAAAGAGGGGTTGGTAGGTTAAATCCTCCTTTTTTACATGTTTTGTGCAACAACTTTTCACAATCGTTAGATTGAGGTGTCACAAATAATAATCGTAAATCAGCCACACTTGTTTGATTTTTTGGTGACGAGAATTGATTATGAGTGAATTAACTTTGTAGAATTGATTTAGGTTAAAAGTGATTTAGATGTAATATGAATATGATTTATGTTTAGGTATACATTTATGTAAAGTGAGTTGAATAACAAATTTTAATATAACAATCATGTTTAAACTCAAAAACAACATATTCTATTTTAGTAGGACCAAGCATCTCAAAATCATTCTAAAATTAATTTTAAACCTTTAAAATTGTTTTTACCTCTTTTTAAAACTAAATCAAACCATACGAATTTATTCTTGATCCTTGTGCACATTGTCCACCAAATATAATATATATATATATATATATATATACATACATATATATATATATATATATATATATATATATATATATATATATATAAATTTAGTATAAAATAATTTAATTTAATTTTGAATGAATATTTAAAATAATAATAACAATATACTTTATGTAATTCCATCCAATATTGTAAACATAGTTTTCTAATTCATTATATTTATGGGGTCTTGTGATTTTCATTTTAGAAAAGCAAACCACACTCATGGTTAGTTGTGATACATTATTAGTTAATAAATCTAATAAAAATTATATTTATAATTGTATTGACCTCGGTCGTTAGCAAAGCTCAATGATACAGCGGAAGCAGTCAAGTGCATGAAATACTTGCACCTTTCTTTTTGAAGATAGGTTATTCTGCCACAAGACTCTTACTGGTCATCAAGATCCATTTGTCGGCTGACTGCGATCTATGTCTCACTTCCCAGTTGTCAATTTTCTCTTATTTAAGAGGGGAAGCATCACATTCTCAAGTATTCAAATTCATTCTCACTTTTCATTATCTTACTAACCGTAACGTTGAAATGCTAACCTTGCAGGTCTGCCCCCTCTCTACCACATTGGAAGCCCAGGATTACTGCAACAAGTTATGTTTCCTCAATTACCGATCGACTATGGCTCCACGATGGAACATATACGTCTTCGGTATGAACAAAAATCTGATTCATGCGCATTTCCATGTTCATATATCCTTAATCAATTTCATATCTCCTCTACTAGATATTCTGATCTTCTATGTTAGAGATGCGAACCTCCATTTATTGATCAATTTTCTATAATCATAACTTCTTATCTGTTAGATCCTTTCTTAGATTCATCCATTATGGTGGCATCTAAAGCCACCTGCTCCTCTGTTCAATGACAAGTTGTTATCGCCACCGTTGAAGTTGCCAGAGACTCGCTTCCTCTTCCTCTAGTAGTGGATAATCCAGTTTTTGTAGCATCTTCGTTTGATCCTTCACAACAAGATCTTATTCAACCTAAAATGCAAAAATTTCACCTATGAGAGCCTCTGCGTAAACCTTCACTACTACTTGTGATTCCTGGACAAGAAACGCTCTCTGACCTTGACTGTTACAAGCTATCCTCGGAATGCATGGAGCCACTGGTCTGTTAAATGTCGTCTATAATATGGTGCAACATGGGAATTCGTAAGTCTTGGCCGAAAGGCTGTTTAGGATTGAACAGAGCTTGTTGTATGTTAATCCAAAACCCAATGTTGTGCAGGAAGCAGACTCTAGAAAAAATCAACCCCCCAATTATGGGTTAGCCTCCATTATAGCACCTACACTACAAAGATAAGTTCCAAAGTCACGAAGTCGCACCCATCGCCGAAGACATCGTACTCATTCCTCAGTCGTGAAGGGAGAAGTGGTAGACACACTCCCCCAAAGATTTGTCACCCTCGAAGGAGGGAAAATATAGAAAATATGTTCCAACTCTGGACCATAAAAGAAACCTAATATCTGCTTGCATCCTTGATAGCTTAATCTCGGGGTTGTTGGAAAATCCTCACAAGCTTCAAAGTCATTATGGGACCGAGGATTAAGACAAACATGTTAAGCACGTGGAAGCTAAATTGGACTACTACCACACACGTTGGGTTGTAAAGTGAAATATATTTTCATTAACTTTAACTAGATCAACAATGGCTTAGTTTAAATCCTTTCCCAACGGGAGCATGGACTCCTGGAAATATTTTTGCAAAGCTTTCACTGCCCAGAAAAGGAAACTAACAAAAAAGGTTGTGCTCACTGGGATAACTCAAGGGAAAAGGGAAGTTTTGCATGGATGCATTAAGCATTTCACCAAAGTAGTAGTGGTTTGAGCGATACAGATAACATATTGAAGTGTTAAGTTTTCAAAGCGGATTGAGGTCGGATTGCATGTTCCAGGATAAGCTGGGACTCAAGGAAGCCCATGGTTTGAAATATTTATTGAGTATGCAGCCTAACATTAATTATGAGGAAAATATATTGTCCATAGGAATATATCGAGGATTGGGGAACGTCGGACTGAGCCAGCCACCAGAGAAAGATGCTTGTTAGATAATAGAAGAAGGTGGGGATGAAAAATGAGAAGTTGTGGACCTATGAAGAGTTACTTATCGATACCAGCAGCTCCTATGACATCAAGTACTCAAACCTTTTGGAGAAGATGGGGATGAAAAATGAGAATTTGTGGACCTATGAAGAGTTACTTTGCATCCATAGTTATGTAAATTAAGAAATTAAAAAAAAAAGATAAATGTAACAAATGAGTGTGCAATAAGAGAATGTAAGAAGATTATGCAAAAAGATGGTGCAACAACGCTAATAAAGAAAATATGAAGATGATTTTTTTTTGTAAGCAAGAAATTCATTGAAAATAGAGTACAACGGGTACTCACTCCCAATTACAAAATAACCCGAATAGCCAGAATGAAAAGATGAAGATAATGTGATTATAAAAAAATATAAATAAGTGTCGTGGTGCGAAAAATACCACAAACGCTCTTACGTTTGAAATAATAACAGAGTCGCCATCGAAGTTTATTTATTCTCAAAGGAAAGGGAAAATACTGATAAAACCCTTAAAGAAAAAGAAAATGGTCGATGCAACCAAATTTGGGTTTGGGAGTCGATTATGTGAGGGAAAGGTATTAGCACATCTCACATCCGTTGTACTCAACAGAAACCATTTAATTAGGTTTGTGAATAGAATGTTAGCTTTGTTATTTGTTTTCTTCTAATTATTAAAATGCTTAAAGGAAAAAAAAGGAAATGACTAAAAATAAGTTTTTTATTAGAATGTCTGACGAGCGGTTGAATCTCGCTCTTAGTCTCACACAGTTCATCTCGTTTTATAAATATAATACTTGTACCTGCTTCATACTCGTGCGGGTATCCTCCAAACGGGTATTCACGGATTTTGAAATACACGCGTGGTATTTGCGAATATCCATGGATACCTTTTTCTTAAAATTATAATTTACTAATTTTTCTTATATTTCTATGATGTAAATAGAAAATTATGTGTATAGTTTTTGAAGAAGGCGTAAGGCAAGAAGAAGACATAGAATATAAACGTCCACAACTAGAGTTTTAAGTGAAAAAAAGATTATCAAGTTAAATTAAGTGGCTATTAATAAAAGAAATTTATTAAGTATAACAATTTTAAAGAATATTTAAATAATTTTTTTAATTACTAACGAATACCTATACACACGGGTACCATCAAATATGTATATGTGCCCATAAAAAACAGGTAACTAAATACTCCTTTTGTCACTTTTTAAGTGTTAGTTTCTTGATAATTTTTTATTCTTTTTTAATTGTCACTTGTAAAGTTAAAGGTAATATTAAATGTACTTTTGTCAAAATTACCGTTAAATATTTATAACAGAGAGAAAAGGTAAAATGATTGTAATAAATAATTAAGGGTATTATAGGTAAAAAAGAATTATTGTTTGAAAAGTAACAATATTTATTAGTTTTTTTGATAGGGGTAAAAAGTTAAAAAATAATACTTAAAAAGAAATTGAGGGAGTATCTATTTACTTTACTCATGGATACCCATTAAGTTATCTAACTCGTGTCTGTAACAGATTTTACTCACGAGTATCCACGTGCACGGTTTTTTGCCATCTCTTTATATAAACATGCGGATCATTACACTTTTGAATATAAAAAATAATACAATATTTGTATTCAGTTAAGTTTCGGTTTTCCTCTTTTTCTTTAATGAAAAATATGATATATTAATGTCATATTATGACAATATATATATATATATATATATATATATATATATATATATATATATATATATATATATATATATATATATATAAAATTGAAATACACTTACAGTGTAAAACAATTTTACACAAACACTTAATTAAAGAAGTTGGATATTGGAACAAATTTGACTTTTATTTTAAAATCTTATAAAGTAATGCAAACGGATAATGGAGATGAATCGACAGTGTAAAACTTTTTACACTGACAGTGTATAGTAATTAATCCATATATATATATATATATATATATATATATATATATATATATATATATATATATATATATATATATATATAATTGAAATACACTTACGGTGTAAAAGAATTTTACACAAACACTTAATTAAAGAAGTTAGATATTGGAATAAATTTGACTTTTATTTTAAAATCTTATAAAGTAATGCAAATTGGTAATGGTGATAAATCGACAGTGTAAAACTTTTTACGCTAACAGTGTATAGTAATTAATCCATATATATATATATATATATATATATATATATATATATATATATATATATATATATATATATATATATATATATATATATATATATATATATATATATATATATATATATATATATTACAAATTTTGTTTTTATATTTATTTAAGAAGATTTAAGTGGTTTTTTATAATTTAGAACTATTTTAACAACCCTATTTTGAGATCTAATTAATATTATGTCATTTCTTTCTTTAACTCTATAAGACTTTAGTAGAAATGACAATTGGATCAATTTCTAGTGAGGATTTATAAAATTTATCTATAATGAGTAGGAAAAAATATGTAAAATAGGTATGAACAATGGTACTAACAATTACCCATTAAAATAAATGATGGACGTGGATATAGGTAGTTTAGTATTCACTCCATTCCATATCTTATTTGGGTCAATTCAGGGATCAACACGAAAGAGTATTTTTATATTTGGGGACTTTTCTTTTATGAGCAACACACCTTGTGAGAGACACAACACATATTCACCCAAAATCTTAAGGTGATAGGTGTGTCGGTTCTCTCACTTATAAATTATCAAGTCTCCACATTTATAACTAATGTGTGACTTCCTCACACTATTTACAATTGTTATTCTCAACACTCCCCCTCAAGTGTGAGTCTATTCACAATGTTCCCCTCAAGCGGAAACTCTCTTTTTTCATCACATACACATGTATCGTCGTTAACACTCTTCAACGGGACAACCTATCCACGACCATGTGAGGATATTTTCGATACAAGTAAGTCGGTATCTTCACTCGAACCAAAGGTTTATGATATCTCTGTTGGAAATACTTTAAATGATATGATAAATTATAATTGATCAATTATTTTTATTTTAAAATACAGATAAACGGGTATGAATGTTTAAATATTCATAAAATACGGATACGGATATCGATGTTGGTGCCACGTGAGTATGGTCTCGGGTAAGAAAAAAATTTAAATTAGAGATATAAAAACAGCTACTATAATACTTCCCAAAATCTATCAATTGTTCTTCCTAAACCCATGTCTATTTTCCAAAATACCATCATTTTCATCTCTCAAACACATACCAATAGCGTTCACGCCGCCCAATCATGTTAGAGGTCATGTTCCATCATTTTAAAATATTTATTCCAAAACTATATTTGCATTTATTACTTGATATATACGAGAATAGTTCCCTTTTGAATCATAAAAAAACATTATTATTATTATTATTACATAAAATACAATATAAGATGTCTAAGAATGATTGAAAAGATGAGATAATACAACTGTCTCGTGGTTGTAAGCCAGATAGGTAAGGGCAATCAAAAGTTAACCCCATGTTTAATATGCAGATATGAGATGTGGGATTAATTATAGGGTTAACACGGAGACGTTTTTTTATTTTGAGAAAAAAAAATTATGAATGATACACATTTGTGATAGATATATTATATATTTATTTAAAATTTTAAAATAATAAGTATGTGGATTTTATTCTTATAAACGTTGAAGTCTTCACATTTTTAATCAATATGGAATTTTCCCATACTACTCACACTTAATTCTTTTTCAATATTCTCCTCAAATATGAGTATATCAACAATGCATCTCCTAAAAACTATTTTATCCATGTAGATTTGTACCGTCGTTGACACTTTTCAACGGGTCACTTCCTACTAAGTAAGGAATTTTGATATAAGTAAGTTGGTCCCTTCATACGAACCAAAAACTCATGATATCACTGTTGGAATCAATTCAGAGAATCAACATGAGTATTTACTTTGGATAATTTCTTTATAAGGAACACATATTTGTGAGAGACATCACATACTCACTCAAAATCTTAAAATAATAGGTGTGTGGATTCTCTCACTTATAAATATTAAATTTTCATATTTTAAATTAATGTGAAACTTTCTCACTCTATTTAATATGCATGTATGAGAAATACAAAACTCACTCTCATTGAATTCAAATCCGAAACTTCTAAGTTGTATGGATAATCTTTAAAAAAAAACAATTAAAAAATTAATTATATATTTTTATTGAAAACAAAATCGCAATTTCTAAAACAATATCTCCATTAATTTTTAACTTGTAACTTAGCATTACCCGATTTGTTGTATATGCGGGAGAATTTCTAATTGTGATTATCACTCAAAAATTACAAAACTCTTCTACTAAATTTTCAGGACTAAAACTAAATGTACTTTCTCAAATTTTAAGAAGGACGGGCACAAACTGAATTAATCATATGTAGAGTGTTTTAATTAAAATTTATTTAAAATAACTGTTTTACTCTTCGTTTTTGGCCTTCAAATATATATTATTAATTTTTCATTACTGTATCTTTATTAATTAACTTATTCTAATAAATAATATTAATTTTATTATTTTTTATTATTATTAAATTTTATTATTAAAATCAACCTATCTTGTTCAGTCAAACTTTCAAAAATATCTAATCATTTGGCATCATTCAAACTTTGAAAAATGACAATTTAATTTTTTTTTAAAACATCAGTAAATTTAATAGTCTCTCCAACTCAAATTAGTTATAATTTCTCTTTTCTATATAAGATTATCTCATTTCCTGAATTTGTATAAAATTGCCATATAAATTGAAACTTAAGAAGTAACACTTTCATCTATACTTAGAACCAATAATTAAGAGGATTATACAGGCCTTGGTGCAACATGGGAATAATATAATTTTGAGCAGTATACAAGCCTTTAATCAATTTTAATGGTTGGTTTTAAAATTTGTTAACATTTTTATTTTAAAGATACAAAAAGTTCATAAATAAAGCTAAATTCCTTAGTAATATAAGAAAGGGTTTCAATGACCTTAGTTATCCATAACTTTGGTAACTTTAGTTAAATAATTATTTTCTCATAAATATAATATATATTAATCATACACTCATTTATCATATAAAACAAAGTCGACAAAGTTACACTACAGGAAAGTTATAATACCAGTGTCCTGAAAGTTAAGTTGGATTGAAATTCTGTTGTGCCTATTGGAAGATTGGAAAGCTGCTTCTTTATCATAATTTAACTTAAGTTTGAAGTAAAAAAATTTAAAGCTGTAACTATTTAGAATTTTTATAGTGCACAAAAGATATCCCCAAAGAATTCAAATCATAGCAAATAATAGAAAACATTAGACCATCAATTAAAACATACGAGACAACCAAATTTCAGTTTAAGAACAAAGCAAATTCGTCCACATTAGATTAAAAGCATAGATAGTATCAGAACTTTCAAAGCAACCTTATAACTAAGACAAGAGAATACAAGTACTTAGTTCTTAACTCGAACATAAAACATGAAAAGTAGATCATAGTTGTTACGCAATTATCTCAACAGATCAAGCAATTTCCACAAGTTACAAAGGCACAAAAGAACAAAACACTGCAAAGTTTACGAACTATGGGGGACTTCACGAACAGATACAAACTTGAAGTTGAACAAGCCATGTAGAACATGACAGCATCAGTGCAGTAACACCTCCCTGATTCACGCAAAACAATTCTCATTAAAAACAGTTAACACATGAAAGTAATACAAAAGATTAGTATTATTATCAAGCAAGATCATACCTTAAGTTCGGCGTAGTATAGCCAACAATCTCCATGGAGGATAAGACAGGTGAAGACAATAGAAAGAAGCAATGACCAAAAGGCGTAAATGGGACATATACGGGTTTAGATGAATGGTGAGTAACATACAGTGTGACAAGGATTTAACCTACAGAAGCTAAAGCATTCAGCTACAAAAGACTATATAAAACCAAACCCTTCCAGCTTTTCTTGGTAAAAAACAGAAAAGATGGCGAAGGGACAAACTTTGCCCTCATAGAGGGAGAAACAAAAGATAACTAGGAGAGAAGGATCTGAAAGAAAGGTAGTAACTATCTACTAACTCGTAAACAGTAAGTCACCTACAAGGCTAGAGGAGTATATATATAATGTGATAAGAAACAAAAAGAAATGAAGTATTAAGAGAGGATTAAGGACCAAAGGATTGATGTCTAACGAGTTTTGTAAGTTCAAGATTAGATACAATACAACCTAAAGTATGTACTAAAGCAAGTGGTCTAAATCCTTAATCAGGTTAAATTAAGTTAATCATTCTGAGAAGAAATGATGCTGTGAACTATATATTTCATCGATATAACAAGTAACTTTCTTCCGGCCAAACTATTTTCCGTCATGCCACTCCCACCTATTACCGTCATCTCTGCCTCCGTACCATTTTCCCTGCAGCTTCCATCAATGTCAACTAAGTCACAAACCAAAACCTGCTCCCAAAAGAGCTTTACATATACATCATACACCCACTTACCCTTTTTCCACATTCAAACCTGATCCGATTTCCAAATTACAGAGAATGTCAACCAACGACAGCCATTAATCATTGTTACCAAGGGCACTACATACACCACTACTGAATGCTACACAAACTCAAACAACCAAAGTCATACTTTTATTTGGCCACCCTTATATACACAGCAAAACTAACACTAACCCAACTTCATTAAAAAAAGACTTATTTACAGTAACCATCTGCTCTTCTTTGAGCATCATTCATCATCATCCAAGTTAAGATTGAGAATGCGACAAAGAGTCTTAGTCGCAGAATCATCGTTAACAAAGAAATCTTTGGCGAAGGGGGAATCCTCCTGACGAGGGGAACAAGGCGCAGAGTAAGCAAACTGTCGCATTTCAATCTCCGGTAAAGAAGAAATAGGAAGCTCAAGAGACACGGTCCTCTTAGGTCTAACAGAGAATTTCGGAATAGGCAAAGAACTAGGCGGTGGTGAATTCGAATAAGTCGGGCCGGCCCAAAGTTCCGAAAGCAAAAAACTCCCATTAGCATCAACAAAAGCTACCTCCTTTCTACAACCATTGTCATTGATAGGAACCGGGGCACTACTATGGACATCTTTGCAAAAACCTTTCCTATCAGATTTCGAAACCGGAGTACTTAAAGGGGTTTTCAGTTTAGTATCCGGCGAAGCCAAAGTACTAGATTTGAACGGTGTTGGTAGAATACCAGACCCAGTTTGAAAAGTTCTACAATTAATACCCCTAAAGTGACTCGAAGCCGAAGAAGAACCAAACCGTGGCGATTTAGATCCACCATAGTATTGGTTCCTATGCTGAGCTACAATAACAAGTGTCTCCATTTCGCAGACAAAAAATACCTTAACTTCACAGAACAAAACTATAGATCTCACTTCTCAGACCAAGTACAACGTATCAAAAACCACAAACCACAAACAACAAACAAAAAACCCAAAATGATTGTTACAGTGTAACTAACCCACGTAGCTTCTCACCAACTCGTGGATTAAACAAACTGTTTAGAGAAAAACCAGATCTAATTTCTCGAAAACAAAGTCTCCGACACTGAAAAAACAACAACAACAACAAAAACAACATAATCAGACGAGGAATATTATTAAGGCACGAAACAAAACAAAAACAAGGGAACGTTTGAAAAAGGATGAATCGAAAGTAAAGTACTAGGAAAGGAGATTTTTACGGTGAGGAAGTTAAGAGTGAGAAATTACCTGAAGAAGAGAAAGTATGTGAGAAAGTTATGGTGATTCTTCGTTGTTGTTTTAAGGGTTTGTGTCAACGGTTACAGAAAATGAGACGAGAAGAAGAAAAGGGTGGGGGTTAGAAGAAGGGATCTGAGAAATGAAAGAGTGTGTGAGAGTGAAATGGAAAATGTGTTTGGGAAATGGGTCTCGTTTTGAGGATATTTACGAAAGTGACATCGTCTATTCTTCGTCCACTCACCAAGTAACTGATGCGTGATGGATGATTATGTGGTCTTACCATTTTACCCCTAGGTTTGTTTTGTTGTTTAGTGAGATAGGCCAAAAATATCTTCTTTTCTTAATGAGTGAATACAGGCGGAAAGGTAATATCGATTGCAAGTAGACAGAGTATAAAAATAAATAAATAAAACTTCATGTTAATAGAGGCTCCAATACTATTATTGCTTAAGAATTATAAAAATATAAATTCTACATTGAAATTGTGAAAATAAATACTTCTTTACATAAATAAACTATTGTTTAGGTTTAAATAATTATTTTAA
Source organism: Lathyrus oleraceus (assembly GCF_024323335.1). Classification (NCBI taxonomy): domain Eukaryota; kingdom Viridiplantae; phylum Streptophyta; class Magnoliopsida; order Fabales; family Fabaceae; genus Lathyrus; species Lathyrus oleraceus. The sequence continues at coordinate 184,192,990 of NC_066581.1, forward strand.
TATGATAGGTCAAATTGAATAGGCCAGATATGAATTTGAGTCTTTTAGACAAGTTTAACATAAATTTAAAACTCAAAAAGATGAAAATATAGGTTTTTCTTTACACATTAATCTATTTTTTAAAGCAAAAATCTATTGATATTATTATAGACTAGACAAATGCACATGCTTTTGCATAACTTAATAAATATCAATATTATATTAATTATTTAATAAAATATATAACGAATAATACGTTTGATTAAAGAATTGTAGCATACTTATAATATAATTGTAATTATACAATTAATATCAAATAATATAAAATTGTAAATGATATGTTTCTTATTGATTATCTAAACACTCTTAATATAATTTAATTTTTGATACGGGAAGCAAATTATCTTGATTATTTTTATAAATTATTAAAAAATTGATGTTAAATTTAAGAGGTTAAAGGTAGTGCACCGTAAAGAAATATTACACTGACATCCAATTAAAATATTTTATATTACCAAATCATAACAGTATTTTAAAAATAAAAGTCTGATGTGACGGGGATATAAGAGTCTCATTGGTTGAAAGTGTAAAAATATTTTATATTGTCAGTGCATATTCTGTAAGTTTAAATATGTATCCCGTATTTTTAATATAGTTGAATAAAATAATAATATTATTGTAATTTAATTTTTCTTACGTGGATCGAATTATCTTAATTATTCTTGTAAATCATTTAAAAAATTGATGTTAAATTTAAATATGTATCTCGTGTTTTTATGTTTTCCGTCTTTCTAATATAATTGAATAAAATAATAATGGTTATTATAATTTAATTTTCGACATGTGCACCAAATTATCTTGATTATTTTGCAAGTTTTTAGAAAATTTGATGATAAATTTAAATATATATCTCGTGCTTTTATGTATCAATTATAAAAAAAAACAATTATTTTTTATATTTTTCAAAGACAAATATTTGATTCACGTTTTATTTATACATATCATGAAAATTGTTATCATGTGTTTTTATATTAATCAGTAAAAATAAATATATATCCATAATTTTTTTATATAATAATGAAAAATATATGTTTAATTTGAAAATAGGATTTGTAGCTTTGAGTTTAAATGTAATTAACACATCAAATTATTGTTCGAATCATTTTTATATAAATATATTAAAAATAAACTACTTTACGTTAAACTCACTTTTAAGTAAAATTGATTTTATAAAATAAATTCATTCAAAATAATTTTTCATTACATAATCAAACTTGCACTAAATTTAATTCAGTGATTAGTGACCGACAAACATTTGCTACGTATCAATGACTTTTCTAATGAATCATTTAAAAATAATAATGATAAAAAATTATAGCTACTATATAATCAATGTTTTAAAAACTGAACTAGAAATCGAACCGATGAAATTTGCGGTTTAACGTTTAATTAGTTCAATCGGTTAAACATGTGGTCGAACCGTTTATTAAATAAACTAATAATATAAAATTAAATTTCATAAATATGTCACACATAATCATACGTTCACAATTTAATAAAATAAATATTTTAAAAATCTATTACAAAATTAATACAACAATATTGATAATACATATAATAACATAACATGATTATACACTTCATTTCAACCTTCATTTAAGAATAATTTGACCAAATTAAAGAATTATAATTAAAGAAGTTAAACTAATTCAAACCAAAATTAAAATAATACAATATAAAAACTAAAATAAAGTTCAAATAATTAAGAATACCTAAATTAAATAAAAGTTCAAATAATTAAGAATACCTAAATTAAATAAAGTTCAAATAATTAAGAATATCCAAAATAAATAACACAATATACTTCATTAATCAATAAAAAAACAAATTTGAGTTGAACTACGACAAACAAGTCTTAATTGACAACAACAAACTATATTGACTTGAACGACAATCAATATTGAATTGGATATCGTGACTATGTTTAAAAGAGAAAGTGTGATGATGATGGAGTATGGTTGAAAGAAAAACTATAATGAAGTGACAAAATTTAGAAGTTTTTATGATAGTAAAAAAAACATAAAATTCTTTTTTGTGTGTGAGGAATGTATGTTAAGTTTTGATATTGACATAATAAAATTTAAAAAATGGTTAATTTGATGCATTTTTTTGAACCGAACGATTTACAAAATTGGCTCCGGTTATTTGATTCGAATGATTTGGGACGGTTCAATCCGATTTTTTTGGTTTTACTCCGGTTTTAACCCACTAACAATTTTGAAAGGTTGATCCAATCGGATTCATCTCCGATTTTCAGTCCAACCGATTGAACCGGCCAGTTCGGTTCTGTTTTTAAAGCATTGTATAGAACAATTATTCTCATTTTTATGTAGATAATATTTTTAAAAAATATATTATTTTTAATGATTTATTTAATAACAAATATTTATTTCGAGTATTTTTTTTAATAAAACATTAAAATAATATTAAAATTTTGTAATTAGTATAATAGAACTTTTTTTAGTTACATGAATAATATTTAAATAATATTATCACATTAATTTAATGGAGTAAAATTTATGATATTAATAATTCAATATGGTGTGAAATAAAGTCTAAAATACCCTTATAAAAGCAATCATGTCACAATTAAAAGTCAAGATAAAAAGAATAGCCATGTCGTTTTGGTGGTAATGGCTTTTCTCGATTTTATAAGAGATGATATGCTTCACTATTTTTATCATAGTTGGAGCTACAAATGCTTAAGTGACATTGATGTTTAAATGACATGTTTTTGGTAGTCAGTACTATAAATAACATTTTTTATAATAAAGTTTTTCTCTCGAAATACTAAAACTCGAAAGTATAGTTCCTAGAAGCGTTATGCTAACAACCTGTTACCTCGGCTATCCATAAAACTGAGAGAATATATCTATAAGGGAATGTTATTTTATTTTTAATATAACCTACTACCTCAATTTTTTATAAAAACTGAGGGAATATAAATATTATGGACACTTTGAATCCCGATTACTTTATTTTTATGTATTTTTCAATGGTTTAACTAATATTTCTCATTTGGCGCCTTTTCAGATTCCATTTTTTTCTTTATTAAATTCTTTTTCTTCACTCTTTTCTAAGTTAATTAATAAAATTCAAAATATTTGTTATTGATAAAAAAGATTAGGCAATAATACGATTAAAAATGAAAGGAAAGTTTTTATTGATAATCAATTATATGTTACAAAAGAACAGGACAACGGACAACTATTCAACATATTCAAACTTTTGTCTCCACTCAACTTCAACAGTTAATCTTGTTCTTTTTACCCTTTTAACTATCCATAACTAAGAGAGAAAAATCAAAAAGAACTTTTCCATATGGTATGAGAAAAGTCATTTCCTCGCAAGAGGTCACAACCATTTTCATTAAGAAGTTAAAAATAGTAAGAGGAGGATTAATTTTGACGTTATGGATAAGGAAGTACAAAAGATGCTTGTCATCTGAAGTAAACATTTATAGTTGTTTCTCTCTTGTACGGAGATTTGACACTAGAAGTTGATGCCAAACTTTTTTAATTGGGATAAGAGTAGCAGGACTGGTGAGATTATTGTAGTTGACATAAATTAGGGGAAGGTGGGTTAAGAAGACATTATTGAATTTATAATGTTCAACACAACTACCTTTATCTTTACACTTTATTGTATGAGCAATAAGTTATGGAGTAATGCTAATAGGAAAGTCATATACATTGGACTGTATTAACTCGGCATCCTCATCAGATTGTCTAACAGAGACATTTAACCTGAATGATGTTACGAGATTAGTGTAGATGGGTACATGAAACATGTCAAAGTAACCTTTCAACTTATGTTTGAAAATAGTTTTCATTAGATCAAAATCTTGGTCTTTCAACTCATCGAAATCAACAAACTTTTCATTGATAACGAACAAAATATTTTCATCTCCGTTGAAGATTTTTGTTGATATTTTTTGAATAAAAAGAAAAGACTTTTAAACTAGATTTGAAGACACAAAAAGATGAAAATGAAATGAGACTTGAATAATGTATATGTAAATTGGAAAAGAGGAAGTGAAACAATCAGAGAAGCTCAATCGTCTCCTTGAAAATCCAAATGATACGTTACATTTTGAATTGGGATGATCATTACTATTCTAGTGATATGATTTCAAGGCGCGATATTTTATTTTTTTAAAATATAAAAATAACATATTACCTCCGTTTATCATATAACCAAGGAGAAAACCCACATATTACCAACAATCCAATAACCTTTCTTTTTTATTATATTTTTTATTCGTAAATATTCTTTGTAATCAATGAAATATAAAAAATAAGTTATTTACCTCGGTTTTCTATTAAAACGAGGGTTAAAGTATTTTACCTAAACATAAAAAAAAACCATTAGTGATTATGTTTATCAAATATTTATCGTTCATTTCATGACATATCAACGCTCAAGACACTATCATTAATGATCCACATGAAACATAAAAAACTTCCATTATAAAAGCATATTTCTGAATATGAAGAAGCAAGTGAAGCATCGTGAAGCGCTTGAAACTATCTACATCCACCTCTTTAAGGTTTGCAAGATAATTTTCCATGAAAAGATCGATAAGATGAAGCAAGAGCAGAAAATTATTTTGGTTTAAGGTTTGTTTTCTTAATATTTATTTGAGCAAAAATTATTTATTTATCTAATCTTTTTTTTTATCAACCTTTTTTTTGTTTTATATCAGAAACAAATCCATGCGAGGTAAAGCCATTGAGAATATAGTCGTGCCCATCATTTGATCTTGCCCAAACATCAAGGATTCAAATATCTAACACATGATCTTCATGGACTAATTAATTTTTTTATTTTAATATTATGTGTAAATAATAAAATATTATGGGTAAACATTGTAGTTTGTAAAGAAATTATTTTATTAATATTCAGTGTAAACAATATAACGGGTTTTAATTTTAAAAAAACAATATATCTTACCCCTCGGTTTTGTGGATAAACCGAGAGGTATGAGGCATTGTTTTTGTAAATAATAAAAATGCAGATCTTGGGGTTCGAACTCATGATCAGATAACTTTACCCCTCGGTTTTTCATTAACTGGGGTGTTAAGTGACATCTTTTCATGTCACCCATCTTTACATCGCCTTGGCAGCTGATGTTACATCTCTTTCGTGTGCAACATTAAAATAGTTATTTGTAGTTGTGATTGTTGGAAAGCTAAGAATGTGATTAAGTTCTTTCAAACATGTTGTCTAGTAGTTAGGAAAGAAGTAGTATTCATGGGTTGGCTATGGCTGGAACATTCACGACCATCTCACATCTTTTCTTTATAGATGATATCTTTATTTTTTGTAGGGCCAAATAAGATGAATTTATTGAGCTCTAGAACATTCTCACTAAGTATTAAGAAGCTTCGGGATAAATGATAAATCTTGATATGTCATCCATGATTTTTAGCAGTGAAACTAAGGAAGATACCAAGATGAAAATTAGGCTTCCCATAAGGAATTATAATATCATGGGAAACTACTTATGGCTGCCAACCAAAATTGGTATATCTAAAAGAAGAGCTTTCAATTTTGTTATGGACAAAATTATAACCAGGATAAATGGTTTGAAGGAAAAGAACTTATTGTATGCATGTAAAGTTATTCTGATAAAAGTCATAGCTCAAGTGATCACTGTAACACCCAAGGTCGGAGAGGCCGAAGAGTGGTTACATGTAACACCCAAGGTCGGAGAGGCCGAAGAGTGGTTACATGTAACATCCGAGGGCGATGGAGTGGTTGTCGATGAATGAGGCATGACAATGAGACACTCCTAGCAGCTTCTAGGGGGAAAACCGAATTCACATCGGAATGAGAGGGATCCTGAGGCTATGCAGGTATGGGACTGCATGGTTGAATGAAGGCTTATAACGATTAATTGGTACTACCTATACCAACAAGATGCATCTTCTTTTCGGTAGCCTAACAGATAAGAACTCCATAGTTAAGCGTGCTTGACTTAGAGTAGTATTTGGATGGGTGACCTCCTGGGAAGTTTCCCAGGAAGCGTGTGAGTGAGGATAAAACATGCTGAAAAGACCTGTGTTGGTTTGTGGGGTCAGTCGATAATCCTGAAAGCAGTTTGGGGTGTTACAAATGGTATCAGAGCCATACCTCTCCCAGTACGATGTGGTTCGGGGACGAACCAAGCGGAAGCTGGTGGGTATGTAACACCCAAGGTCGGAGAGGCCGAAGAGTGGTTACATGTAACATCCGAGGGCGGAGAGGCCGAAGAGTGGTTACATGTAACATCCGAGGGCGATGGAGTGGTTGTCGATGAATGAGGCATGACAATGAGACACTCCTAGCAGCTTCTAGGGGGAAAACCGAATTCACATCGGAATGAGAGGGATCCTGAGGCTATGCAGGTATGGGACTGCATGGTTGAATGAAGGCTTATAACGATTAATTGGTACTACCTATACCAACAAGATGCATCTTCTTTTCGGTAGCCTAACAGATAAGAACTCCATAGTTAAGCGTGCTTGACTTAGAGTAGTATTTGGATGGGTGACCTCCTGGGAAGTTTCCCAGGAAGCGTGTGAGTGAGGATAAAACATGCTGAAAAGACCTGTGTTGGTTTGTGGGGTCAGTCGATAATCCTGAAAGCAGTTTGGGGTGTTACAATCACCGCTTACGCTATGTGTTTTTTAAATTTTCAATTAGCCTCTAGAATGACATAGGCAACATCATAAGAAGTTATTAGTGGGGGCCTAAAAAGGAAAGAGAAAAAAATATCCTGGATTAAATGGGAAAAATGTGTCAAGCCAAGGAGGAGAGAGGTATGGGATTTAGAAATATGAGTACTTTTAATGATGCTCTCTTAGCCAAGCAGGTTTGGATAATCATCATAAATTTGAACTCTATCATAAACAAATGCCTCAAATCCAAATATTTCTAATACTAATATCCAAAAAGTTAGACCTACGACAACAGACAACTACTTATGAAAGATCCTTATGCAAACCAAAGAGAACCTTGTCAAAGGGTGTTGTTGGAAAATTGGGAATGGAAAGAGGGTCACTTTATGGGAAGATACTTGGTTACCTTACCAAGTCTGGTTTAAAGTCCTAAATTAGAAGCCTTTGGATTCCAAGGTGTTTTGGGTTAGAGGTCTAATTGATGAGGATAACAATTCCTGGAATACATCCCTCATAAATAACACCTTCTTAGTCCATGACATCAGCAAAATCCTTCAAGTACCAGTAGGTAGGCCAAATGATGATGACACCCTTATGCAGATGGGTAAGTAAGACATAAATTATTCGGTAAAATCCAACTATCATTACTTTCAACACCTAAACAATCTAAGTAAGGTTGAAGGATCTAACACTAACAAAGAGAAACTCTTTTGAAAAAGGTTATGGAAAATTAAAATTCAACCTAGAATCAAGACCTTATGTTGGTGTATCAACTATCAATCCATTAAAAATAAATTGCATGAATTTCCTAAATTTCTCTTTCACTACAAATTATTTACACTAAGAAAAAGGCACTTAAGTAATCAAGTAATGTTTTTCACTATTTGAAGGAACACAGAGAGCCATTTATAGGTTTAGAGATTAAGACAAGTGAAATGAATAGAGAATGTGAAAAGAGTTAAGAATGAGATGACAATAGCGACTATTATAAATGGAGTGGAGAAAGAGGAAGCAAAAACATTTAAATATGCATGACAACATAACTCATACCCGGGGTACCCACTCGAACCTGCCTCGAAGTTGACGGGGGAAAACCCGCTTTGACTGGGTTTAGGTTTGGGTTTGGGTTTTCCCCGATTAAAAAATATGGGGATGGGTCGGGTAATGGGGACACTAATACCCACCCCGGACCCGCACCGTTTATTTTATTATGTCCATTATTACTTAGTTTTAATAATTTGGAATATTAAATATTTGGTCAATGTTTTGATATTTTGATCTGTATTAATTATTTAAAATATTTAAAATGTATGTATGAAATTTTTTCAGGTTGTTTTATCTTATTATTTGTAATGTAATTTGATTTTGGAAAAAATAAATATTTTTATTTAAAAAATTGATTTTACTAGATGGATGGTGGCTGGACGGGGATACCCGAACCCATTTGGGACAGGTTTGGGTTTTAATTCTCCATCCCATTTGGGTTTAGGGCGGGGAATGGAGATTTGGGTTTGGAGAGGTAAAAATTGTCCTTGTCCCGCTCCATTGTCATGCCTACGTTTGAACAGACTTGGAGTATTGAGTTGAGAGGAAAGAAATCTCAATCGTTACCTAGAGAATCCAAAAAGAAATTTTATAACAAAACACATTAAATACAGGTAATCATTGTTGTTACTAAAAAGTAAATCAATTAATGACATAAGGGGTAATAGATCATGATTCTTTATTTATTTTTAAACATATTTTTCTTAAGAGTTATTCAAACGTTTAAAGGGAAAAGAAATCAGTAGGACATATACCCACTTCTTATCCAAACAAATTTTGATTTGAATTTCAACTATTAAAATAACATATAGTCCAGAGAAGAAACATCACATAGATTTTGATAAAGGAACTTCTGATCTGGAGAGCTTAGACAGTTGATATTGATTCTGGTAGATTTTAGGTTCAAAAGTATTTCTTTATTTTCTCACTGAAGACCTAGTTTAAATAAGTTATAACTTTTTATTCATAATTAGTTATTTAGTGTGAGACGGCTTTTACTTGTACTTCTCTTTTAAAATGATGCCCGCTTCTATCTCAACATTGTTTTTAGCACGTCCAGAATCTTTGTCTTCAGAGTCAAGAGAGTGATCTTCAGATCTGCAAATATGTTAACTAGTTTTAACTTTTCATAGCCAAGCTTATCATCAAAACTAAACATGAATTGATTCATTTACAATTTGGTTTCAATGTTATACACTCTGTAACTTTTTTTACCATTTAGAGTATCTTAACAAGACACATTTTTTAGCTTGAGAATCAAACTTGTTTAAGTTCTTGTTAGAATAACATCGATAAGGAATTATTAACCTATTTGATTCAAATATAGGTTTACATTTTAGAAATACAACTAGTGCCCTTTTACATTTTAATTAGTTTTTAAAATATCATAGAAGCCAAATTGATTCTATCTAAACTCTTAGCTAGAAACATTAAAACAATGTGTCTAGTTTCTCTAACATACACTCAGAGTCCATATGTGCTCCTAAAAGAATTTCTTTCTCTAGATTATTATTTTAGCTTCTGAGAACTAAAATAATTTTAATCTTATTCAACTATATTTTTCTCTTATCATCTCACTATGGGCTTTTAGAAAAGCTATATGAATCTATCTAAGTTTCAAGAGAATTTTCTGAAGTTACTAATCCTTTTCAAGAATTTTAACTGAAGAAGAGAAATTAATTGAGAGTACTTTTTCTGCTTTTGAGTCTGATTCTTATTCTAAGGCTTTTATTTTATCCATGGGTGATAAGTGCTCTTGTACTTCTTTTAGCTTCTTCTTCTAAGGAGTCAGATGCTTATATGTTTGTCATCAGCTTCATGTTGGTTTGTTCTTTATTCACCAGAACTTTGCTTCTTATCTGTGATGAATTCTTTCTATGGCTTTTCTTCTTTGAATTTGGGACACTCCATTTATGGTTTCTAGTGCGTAAGGTAGATGGACTTCTTATCAGTTCCAGACATCTTCTACTCAGAGGTTGGTTTCACAAAGTCCATTTATTTTTCTTTGGCCTCTTAAGTTGATTTGACTATGCTTCTAGAACTGATTCATGCTTCTGGATGATAATGACAGTTCATCCTCATTATCATAGTCATCTTCAATCTTAATCTCATGACTACTCAGGGAACTAGCCAGCTCTTCCAAAGTTGTTCAGTTTATATTTGTGAATGGATTGAGAGCAGTCATCGCATCCCTTCACTACATTCGTAAGCTTCAAATGAACTTTTTCACTTGATTTTGAAGGCTTCAAACTATAATCGATGTCAACGCCTTGCATTGATGTACTTGCTCATTTCTTCCATGAGTCATTCTCAAAGATTCAAATGTAGACTTACTAGAGCTTCCATTTTCAATCTTTCCATACTAATTGAAAAAATAGCTCTCAACAAGATAGTTTTGAAACCAAGATGATTTTAGATGTATTTTGTTGTTCATTCATCTTGTTTCAGTTCAATATCATCAATAATTGCAGGATATGTGAATATGGTAGATTATTGATCTTTCATCATTGTTACTTGTGTTGCCTTAATGTGTTTCAAAAAATGGATTTTTTTCTAACATGGTTAAGTGTTTGACACAATCTAGTCAATAACATAACCAGTGCTCTTATGCAAATTGAAGGTTCAAGAAACACGAGAAAGGGGGTTTGAATTGGGTTTCTAGTATGACAACTTTTTCGGTCCCAAAATAAACACAAGAATAACAACAACAATAATAAGGACAATGATAAAAACATTTTTATCTCGGTTCACCGTTGACTAGGTTACTTCCAGTCCACCCTACCTAAGTGATTTTCCCTTATAAAAGGACTTAATCCCATGATTAATCTGACTACAAAACAATGACAACCTATCAGTGATTTCTTAAGAATTCTGACCTACTCGCCCCCCAAAGAAATATGACGGTCATTGACTCCTTAAGATCCTGACCAACCTGGTCACTTAAGAAGATTTAATCCTTTTTGCCAATCTATCAAAGCCCTCTCAAGAACCTGACCAACCTGGTCACTTGAGGAATCGAACCAAACTTGGTTATAACAGATTTGTGTTTATAAGTGCGCTTCTTTGTTAAGCAGATTGTAGCACCTCAAATTTGCACTTATCATTGTACATACCATTTCATATTAGGTCATAGCATATCATGATACATTGCATAGCATTTGCATTGTCCCCAGTTGCCTCAAGAGCAAGCAAGCAAGAATTAGGTCAAACTGATCAGGAGATCAGTCAGCCAATCAAGCAAGGGTATTTCTCAAGGAATCAAAGCCCTAGGGTTTGTCCAACAAGTTCACATGACTAGAGGGTTCATTTGAAGTGTTCAATGTCAAGGGTTGAAGGCTCAAAGGCCATCAGTTCTTGCACAGCCAGGCAGAAACCCTAGAAAGTCAACAATCAGTCAAAGCAATGGATGGTGGCCATTCTTATGGAATTTGGGCACCATGATCAATAATCAAGAGTTCATATGTCTTGGGACATCATTTGAAGCCAAGGTCTCAAGGAATTAGGGTTTGGAATTCATCAGTCAGTGCATAGACGGTCCAAAACCCTAGAAAGTCAAAGTTGGTCAACTGTGGTTGATTCTTTGGTTCTGATGGATGGAAATGGTTTGAAGGAGCTTATTCATGTCCTAATAGACCTTATATGTCATGGCAATCAACATCATGGAAGAATTTGAAGCAAATCAGAAAATTTCCCAAAATAGAAACTGGACCTGTAATTTCAACTGCCAAAAATGGAAACTTCTTGATCCTCAACTTGCATCATGATACAAGCTTCAAATGAATTTTTGCCCAACATAAAAGTTGAAGGTTTTGTTCTCCCATTTTCAAAAAGTCCAAGAACTCTCAAATCCCATGTATGGTTGTCAAGATATGATCAAATCATTTTCACAAAATCTTGAACTTCAAATGAGCATATCTCTCAAACCATAAGGCCAAATTTGGTGGGGTTTTTTCCTACAAACCACATTTTTCATCCTCTTTCCAAAAATATAGATTTCACCCTCCAAAACCTTGCCAATCAAAATGGCATTTTTTGACCTATTCCATTAAAAATCAAAGTTTGACCAAACTTTGACTTTTTGATTCATTGACTTTTTACACAATTGGCCAATTGGGATTCACTTTATATGGTATTTGAAACTTGCTTCAAGCATAATTCCATGTTCATTCTACCATTACACTATTATTTTGGACCAAAAATGTAAAATTGGCAAATATGCAAATAGCTTCACAAAGTGAAGGCAAAGTGCAGCAATCCTTCAGCAGACCAAAAACAGCATTAGCAAATGTCATTTGCAGCCTTGCCAAAGCCCATTCGACCAGCACATACACCTCCATTTTTCACTTATGCAAGATTTAGTAAAATTGCAATTCCATTCATTTAAGCTAACCAAGGTTAGCACTTCCTAAACCAACTTTAAACAGATGATATAAGCCTCATTTCTGATCATTTTCACAACCCTAGAGACTAAGAGCAGCCAGAGAAAAACCAGAAAACTCTCATTCCCATTTGCCACGATTTGGATTTTTGCACAAAACTCTCAAAACACTGCAAGCTTCCTTCATCACTCCTTCATCTGAACAACATTTGATGCACCTTTGAGCCTCCATCCCCCTACTGTAAAGCCTGTCCTTGCTCTGCATCTTCAAGCTACCAACAATGGTGAAAGGAGATTTGAAGAGCTCCATGCACTTTTGAGCCAAACCACTTCAAGACTCCATCATTGTAGAGCATAAAGAGGAGCTGTTTCAAGGAAGATCGTCCAAATAAGCACTGTTCCATTGATTTCCTTCAAACAAGTGAGTTTTTCGATTGCTTTGTTTTGACAAATAATGCTATACTTTAAGTAGGCCTTGCTTCACTGATTCTAAGGAACTATAGTTTGTTTGAAATGATGAAATATTGCATGAGATATTTGAAATTGAAGTTTTGTGTTCAATGACCATTTTGCTCGATGCATGCTGTCCAACGTGTTTCAATGATTTTTACTTATGGATTTGTGATGTACAATGTCTACTGAGTGTATTGCCATGCTTAATTTGGACTTCTGGTTGATTTGATTTTGTTCATGTTGGAATAATGATGATGAATACCCTGTTCGTTCATGTTTTTATCTGCCCAGAAATTCCATTTGATGTGTTTGTTTGGTTGTTGACTACTGTTGCTTAGTGATGATGTTTAATGGCCAAGCTTAATTATTGAGGTTGTTGGTCATTGATTCGTGTTTGGATGTTGATACACGATGATGTTACTGCTATGCTATTGAAACCTTAATATTTTCCAGAAAACAGGGACTGTTCGCATATGCATGTGTGTTGTTGTTACGTTTGTTGCATAATATCATTATCTTCATTGCCATGCTGTATGAGTATTTTCTTGCTGGAAATTTCGGGATGAATAGTATGAAAACCGTGTGTGCTTGCTGCGTTTGGTTCTGGGTGTATTGGCAAACTGGTTTTCTTTTTTCTGTTTACTGTAGCATTGCCATTTAATTGCAGAATTTTAATATACACTGCTGTGCTTGTTGTTTGCTTTTAAAAAAAAAGGGGAATATTCTAATAGGTTGGGATTTATATGCTGTTGCTGTTTTTCCGC